>NC_091001.1:3134603-3262103 GCF_041146395.1 Eulemur rufifrons
ACTGTAGGGTTAAGGGTTAGGCTTAGAGTTAAAGGTTAAGGTTAGGGTCAGTGTTAAGATTTAGGGTGAGGGTTAACGGTTAGGGTAAAGGTTAAGCGTTAGGGTTAGGGATTAGTGATTAGGGTTTTTGGTTAGTGTTAGGCTTAGCGGTTAGGAGTTAGTGTATTATGAAGGGGTATGGTTAGAATTAGGATTGGGGTTAGAGTTAGGGTGAGATATAGGGGTTAGGTTTAGGGGTTAGTTTTAGGGTAAAAGGATAGGATTAGGGTTATGGGTTGGGCTTAGGTTTAGGGAAAAGTTTACTGCTAGGGTTAGGGATAGGGTTCAGGGTTAGCTTTAGGGGTTCTGGTTAGGGTTAGGTGTTAAGTTAGTGTCAGGGTTAGGTCTAATCGTGAGGGTAAGGTTTAGGGTTAGCTTTAAGAGCTAGGGTTAGGTTTAATGGTTAGGATTAGGATTAGGGTCAAGGGTTAGGGTAGGGGTTAGGATGAAGGGTTAGGGTTTTTGTTAAGCACAGCGTTGAGGTTAAAAGTAAAGGTTACCGTCAGTGTTAGGGTTGTAGGTAGGGTTAGGGTTAGGGTTAGGGTTAAGGGATAGGATTAGGGTTAAGGGTTTGGGTAAGGCTTAGGGGTTAGGGTGAAGGGTTAGGGTTTTTGTTAGGTATAGCGTTGGGGTTAAAAGCAAGGGTTACTGTCAGTGTTAGGGTTGTAGGTAGGGTTACGGTTAGGGTTAGCGGTTTAGAATTAGGGTTGTGGATTAGGTCTCACAGTGATGACTAGGAGATAGGGTTAGAACTAGGGTTAGGGTTACGGGTAGGTTTAGGGTTCAGGGTAAGAGTTAGCATTAGGGCTTAAGGTTAGGATTAGGCGGTAGGTTAGATTTAGGTTAGATCTAGGCGTTAGGGTAAGGGCTAGCATTAGGGTTAAGAGATAGGGTTAGGTTTAATGCTTAGGATTAGGGTTAGTGTTTGGGGTTAAAGTAATTGTTAGGGGTTAGGTTTAAGGATCCAAGGTTAGGGTTATTTTTAGCTGTAGTGTTAGGGTTAGGGATAAGGGATCCCATTAGCATTAAGGGTCTTCCTTACTGTAGGGTTAAGGGTTAGGCTTAGAGTTAAAGGCTAAGGTTAGGGTCAGTGTTAAGATTTAGGGTGAGGGTTAACGGTTAGGGTAAAAGTTAAGCGTTAGGGTTAGGGATTAGTGATTAGGGTTTTTGCTTAGTGTTAGGGTTAGCGGTTAGGAGTCAGTGTTTTATGAAGGGTTATGGTTAGAATTAGGATTGGGGTTAGAGTTAGGGTGAGGTATAGGGGTTAGGTTTAGGGGTTAGTTTTAGGGTAAAAGGATAGGATTAGGGTTGCGGGTTGGGCTTAGGTTTAGGGTTAAAGTTTACTGCTAGGGTTAGGGATAGGGTTCAGGGTTAGCTTTAGGGTTTCTGGTTAGGGTTAGGTGTTAGGTTAGTGTCAGGGTTAGGTCTAGTCGTGAGGGTAAGGTTTAGGGTTAGCTTTAAGAGCTAGGGTTAGGTTTATTGGTTAGGATTAGGATTAGGGTTAAGGGTTCGGGTAAGGCTTAGCGGTTAGGGTGAAGTGTTAGGGTCAAGGGTTAGGGTTTTTGTTAGGCATAGCGTTGGGGTTAGAAGTAAGGGTTACTGTCAGTGTTAGGGTTGTAGGTAGGGTTACGGTTAGGGTTAGCGGTTTAGAATTAGGGTTGTGGATTAGGTCTCACAGTGATGACTAGGAGATAGGGTTAGAATTATGGGATAGGGGTTGTTCTCAGGAAATGGGTTATGCATTAACGTTAGGATAAGAGGTTAAAGTTAGGCGCACCGTGAGGTTTACGTGTTAAGGGGAGAAATAGGAACAGGGTTTGGTGTTATGTTCAGGGTTACGGTTATCTGTTAAAGGTATTGTTTATGCTTAGTGCACGGGCACTGTCTGCATTAGGCGGGCGGGTGGAGTTTAGGGGGCTGGGATTGTACCAGGGGCCCAACTCTATCATACTCTGGGTATGGGCCCGTGGGTTTCATGCAGGACACAGTGGTAGAGCCTCCTTTCACGCATGGCATGGGAGGATTGCAGGCTTTCTAAACTCTGAGGAAGAAAGAAGTCTGAGAATTAGATTTAGGGGTAGGATTCTGGTTAGGGTTAAGGATGAAATTTAGTGTTAGGGTGAGGGCTTAGGGTTAGGTATTAGGGTTAGGGTTAAAGGTTACTCTTAGGTTTAACGGTTACACTTTGGTTTAGGGTTGAGGTTTACGGTTAGGGTTAAGATGAGGGGTTAGGGTTTGGTATAGGGTAATGGTTAAAAGTTAGGTTTAGGGTTGAAGATTAGGATTAGGGTTAGGATTAAAGGTTAGCGTGAGAGTTAACGCTTAGGGTTAAGGTTAAGAGTTAGGGTTTAGGGTTAGGGTTAGGGTTAGTTTTAGGGTTAGCGTTATGTGCTATGGTTTGTGTTAGAGGTTAGTGTTAGGTTTACTGATCACGGTTAGGGTTACGTTTAGGGGGTAGCATTAGGGTTAGGTTTAGGGTTAAGGGATAGGATTAGGGTTAAGTGTTGGGCTTAGGGTTAGGGTTTAGTGTTAGGTTTATCATTAAGGATTGGCGTTAGGGTCAGGGTTAAATGCTTGGTTTCGGGTAATGGTTAGGGTCAGGGTTAAGGTTCACGGATAGGGTTAGTGTTAAGGGTTACGGGTAGGTTTAGGGTTCAAGGTTAGTGTTAGCTTTAGGGCTTAAGGTTAGGATTGGGCGGTAGGTTAGATTTAGGGTTAGATCTAGGCGTTAGGGTAAGGGCTAGCATTAGGGTTAAGAGATAGGGTTAGGTTTAATGCTTAGGATTAGGGTTAGGGTTTGGGGTTAAAGTAAGTGTTAGGGGTTAGGTTTAAGGATCCAAGGTTAGGGTTATTTTTAGCTGTAGTGTTAGGGTTAGGGATAAGGGATCCCAATAGCATTAAGGGTCTTCCTTACTGTAGGGTTAAGGGTTAGGCTTAGAGTTAAAGGTTAAGGTTAGGGTCAGTGTTAAGATTTAGGGTGAGGGTTAACGGTTAGGGTAAAGGTTAAGCGTTAGGGTTAGGGATTGGTGATTAGGGTTTTTGGTTAGTGTTAGGGTTAGCGGTTAGGAGTTAGTGTTTTATGAAGGGGTATGGTTAGAATTAGGATTGGGGTTAGAGTTAGGGTGAGGTATAGGGTTTAGGTTTAGGGGTTAGTTTTAGGGTAAAAGGATAGGATTAGGGTTACGGGTTGGGCTTAGGTTTAGGGTTAAAGTTTACTGCTGGGGTTAGGGATAGGGTTCAGGGTTAGCTTTAGGGGTTCTGGTTAGGGTTAGGTGTTAGGTCAGTGTCAGGGTTAGGTCTAGTCATGAGGGTAAGGTTTAGGGTTAGCTTTAAGAGCTAGGGTTAGGTTTAATGGTTAGGATTAGGATTAGGGTTAAGGGTTAGGTAAGGCTTAGGGGTTAGGGTGAAGGGTTAGGGTCAAGGGTTAGGGTTTTTGTTAGGCATAGCGTTGGGGTTAGAAGTAAGGGTTACTGTCAGTGTTAGGGTTGTAGGTAGGGTTACGGTTAGGGTTAGCGGTTTAGAATTAGGATTAGGGATTAGGTGTCACAGTGATGACTAGGAGATAGGGTTAGAATTATGGGATAGGGGTTGTTCTCAGGAAATGGGTTATGCATTAACGTTAGGATAAGAGGTTAAAGTTAGGCGCACGGTGAGGTTTATGTGTTAAGGGGAGAAATAGGAACAGGGTTGGGTGTTATGTTCAGGGTTAGGGTTATCTGTTAAAGGTATTGTTTATGCTTAGCGCACGGGCCCTGTCTGCATTAGACGGGCGGGGGGAGTTTAGGGGGCTGGGATTGTACCCGGGAACCCACTCTATCATACTCTGGGTATGGGCCCGTGTGTTTCATGCAGGACACAGTGGTAGAGCCTCCTTTCACGCATGGCATGGGAGGATTGCAGGCTTTCTAAACTCTAAGAAAGCAAGAAGTCTGAGAATTAGATTTAGGGTTAGGATTATGGTTAGGGTTAAGGATGAAGTTTAGTGTTAGGGTGAGGGCATAGCGTTAGGGATTAGGGTTAGGGTTAAAGGTTACTCTTAGGTTTAACGGTTACACTTTGGTTTAGGGTTGAGGTTTACGGTTATGGTTAAGATGAGGGGTTAGGGTTTGGTACAGGGTTAGGGTTAAGTGTTAGGTTTAGGGTTGAAGATTAGGATTAGGGTTATGATTAAAGGTTATCATGAGAGCTAACGCTTAGGGTTAAGGTTAAGAGTTAGGGTTTAGGGTTAGGGTTAGGGTTAGGTTTAGTTTTAGGGTTAGAGTTATGTGCTATGGTTTGTGTTACAGGTTAGGTTTAGGTTTACTGGTCACTTTTAGGGTTACGTTTAGGGGGTAGCATTAGGGTTCGGGTTAGGGTTAAGGGATAGGATTAGAGATAAGTGTTGGGATTATGGTTAGGTTTTAGTGTTAGGGTTAGCATTAAGGATTAGGGTTAGGGTCAGGGTTAAATGCTTGGGTGCGGGTAATGGTTAGGGTCAGGGTTTGGGTTCACGGATAGGGTTAGTGTTAATGGTTAAGGGTAGGTTTAGGGTTCAGGGTTAGTGTTAGCATTAGGGCTTAAGGTTAGGATTAGGCGGTAGGTTAGATTTAGGGTTAGATCTAGGCGTTAGGGAAAGAGCTAGCGTTAGGATTAAGAGACAGGGTTAGGTTTAATGCTTAGGATTAGGGTTAGGGTTTGGGGTTAAAGTAATTGTTAGGGGTTAGGTTTAAGGATCCAAGGTTAGGGTTATTTTTAGCTGTAGTGTTAGGGTTAGGGATAAGGGATCCCATTAGCATTAAGGGTCTTCCTTACTGTAGGGTTAAGGGTTAGGCTTAGAGTTAAAGGTTAAGGTTAGGGTCAGTGTTAAGATTTAGGGTGAGGGTTAACGGTTAGGTTAAAGGTTAAGTGTTAGGGTTAGGGATTAGTGATTAGGGTTTTTGGTTAGTGTTAGGGTTAGCGGTTAGGAGTTAGTGTTTTATGAAGGGGTATGGTTAGAATTAGGATTGGGGTTAGAGTTAGGGTGAGGTATAGGGGTTAGGTTTAGGGGTTAGTTTTAGGGTAAAAGGATAGGATTAGGGTTACGGGTTGGGCTTAGGTTTAGGGTTAAAGTTTCCTGCTGGAGTTAGGGATAGGGTTCAGGGTTAGCTTTAGGGGTTCTGGTTAGGGTTAGGTGTTAGGTTAGTGTCAGGGTTAGGTCTAGTCGTGAGGGTAAGGTTTAGGGTTAGCTTTAAGAGCTAGGGTTAGGTTTAATGGTTAGGATTAGGATTAGGGTTAAGGGTTAGGGTAAGGCTTAGGGGTTAGGGTCAAGGGTTAGGGTTTTTGTTAGGCATAGCGTTGGGGTTAGAAGTAAGGGTTACTGTCAGTGTTAGGGTTGTAGGTAGGGTTACGGTTAGGGTTAGCGGTATAGAATTAGGGTTAGGGATTAGGTGTCACAGTGATGACTAGGAGATAGGGTTAGAATTATGGGATAGGGGTTGTTCTCAGAAATGGGTTATGCATTAACGTTAGGATAAGAGGTTAAAGTTAGGCGCACGGTGAGGTTTACGTGTTAAGGGGAGAAATAGGAACAGGGTTGGGTGTTATGTTCAGGGTTAGGGTTATCTGTTAAAGGTATTGTTTATGCTTAGCGCACGGGCCCTGTCTGCATTAGGCGGGCGGGGGGAGTTTAGGGGGCTGGGATTGTACCCGGGAACCCACTCTATCATACTCTGGGTATGGGCCCGTGGGTTTCATGCAGGACACAGTGGTAGAGCCTCCTTTCATGCATGGCATGGGAGGATTGCAGGCTTTCTAAACTCTAAGAAAGCAAGAAGGCTGAGAATTAGATTTAGGGTTAGGATTCTGGTTAGGGTTAAGGATGAAGTTTAGTGTTAGGGTGAGGGCTTAGGGTTAGGGATTAGGGTTAGGGTTAAAGGTTACTCTTAGGTTTAACGGCTACACTTTGGTTTAGGGTTGAGGTTTACTGTTAGGGTTAAGATGAGGGGTTAGGGTTTGGTACAGGGTTAGGGTTAAGTGTTAAGTTTAGGGTTGAAGATTAGGATTACGGTTAGGATTAAAGGTTAGCGTGAGAATTAACGCTTAGGGTTAATGTTAAGAGTTAGGGTTTAGGGTTAGGTTTAGGGTTAGGGTTAGTTTTAGGGTTAGAGTTATGTGCTATGGTTTGTGTTAGAGGTTAGGGTTAGGTTTACTGGTCACGGTTAGGGTTAGGTTTAGGGGTTAGCATTAGGGTTAGAGTTAGGGTTAAGGGATAGGATTAGGGATAAGTGTTGGGCTTAGGGTTAGGGTTTAGTGTTAGGGTTAGCATTAAGGATTAGGGTTAGGGTCAGGGTTAAATGCCTGGGTGCGCGTAATGGTTAGGGTCAGGGTTAAAGTTCACGGACAGGGTTATTGTTAAGGGTTACGGGTAGCTTTAGGGTTCAGGGTTAGTGTTAGCATTAGGGCTTAAGGATAGGATTAAGCGGTAGGTTAGATTTAGGGTTAGATCTAGGCATTAGGGTAAGGGCTAGCGTTAGGGTTAAGAGATAGGGTTAGGTTTAATGCTTAGGATTAGGGTTAGGGTTTGGGGTTAAAGTAAGTGTTAGGGGTTAGGTTTAAGGATCCAAGGTTAGGGTTATTTTTAGCTGTAGTGTTAGGGTTAGGGATAAGGGATCCCATTAGCATTAAGGGTCTTCCTTACTGTAGGGTTAAGGGTTATGCTTAGAGTTAAAGGTTAAGGTTAGGGTCAGTGTTAAGATTTAGGGTGAGGGTTAACTGTTAGGGTAAAGGTTAAGCGTTAGGGTTAGGGATTAGTGATTAGGGTTTTTGGTTAGTGTTAGGGTTAGCGGTTAGGAGTTAGTGTTTTATGAAGGGGTATGGTTAGAATTAGGATTGGGGTTAGAGTTAGGGTGAGGTATAGGGGTTAGGTTTAGGGGTTAGTTTTAGGGTAAAAGGATAGGATTAGGGTTACGGGTTGGGCTTAGGTTTAGGGTTAAAGTTTACTGCTAGGGTTAGGGATAGGGTTCAGGGTTAGCTTTAGGGGTTCTGGTTAGGGTTAGGTGTTAGGTTAGTGTCAGGGTTAGGTCTAGTCATGAGGGTAAGGTTTAGGGTTAGCTTTAAGAGCTAGGGATAGGTTTAATGGTTAGGATTAGGATTAGGGTTAAGGGTTAGGGTAAGGCTTAGGGGTTAGGGTGAAGTGTTAGGGTCAAGGGTTAGGGTTTATGTTAGGCATAGCGTTGGGGTTAGAAGTAAGGGTTACTGTCAGTGTTAGGGTTGTAGGTAGGGTTACGGTTAGGGTTAGCGGTTTAGAATTAGGGTTAGGGATTAGGTGTCACAGTGATGACTAGGAGATAGGGTTAGAATTATGGGATAGGGGTTGTTCTCAGGAAATGGGTTATGCATTAACGTTAGGATAAGAGGTTAAAGTTAGGCGCACGGTGAGGTTTACGTGTTAAGGGGAGAAATAGGAACAGGGTTGGGTGTTATGTTCAGGGTTAGGGTTATCTGTTAAAGGTATTGTTTATGCTTAGCGCACGGGCCCTGTCTGCATTAGGCGGGCGGGGGGAGTTTAGGGGGCTGGGATTGTACCCGGGAACCCACTCTATCATACTCTGGGTATGGGCCCGTGGGTTTCATGTAGGACACAGTGGTAGAGCCTCCTTTCACGCATGGCATGGGAGGATTGCAGGCTTTCTAAACTCTAAGCAAGCAAGAAGTCTGAGAATTAGATTTAGGGTTAGGATTCTGGTTAGGGTTAAGGATGAAGTTTAGTGTTAGGGTGAGGGCTTAGGGTTAGGGATTAGGGTTAGGGTTAAAGGTTACTCTTAGGTTTAACGGTTACACTTTGGTTTAGGGTTGAGGTTTACGGTTAGGGTTAAGATGAGGGGTTAGGGTGTGGTACAGGGTTAGGGTTAAGTGTTAGGTTTAGGGTTGAAGATTAGGATTAGGGTTAGGATTAAAGGTTAGCGTGAGAGTTAACGCTTAGGGTTAAGGTTAAGAGTTAGGGTTTAGGGTTAGGGTTAGGGTTAGTTTTAGGGTTAGAGTTAAGTGCTATGGTTTGTGTTAGAGGTTAGGGTTAGGTTTACTGGTCACGGTTAGGGTTACGTTTAGGGGGTAGCATTAGTTTTAGGGTTAGGGTTACGGGATAGGGTTAGGGGTAAGTTTTGGGCTTAGGGTTAGGATTTAGTGTTAGGGTTAGCATTAAGGATTAGGGTTAGGGTCAGGGTTAAATGCTTGGGTGCGGGTAATGGTTAGGGTCAGGGTTTAGGTTCACGGATAGGGTTAGTGTTAAGGGTTACGGGTAGGTTTAGGGTTCAGGGTTAGTGTTAGCATTAGGGCTTAAGGTTAGGATTAGGCGGTAGGTTAGATTTAGGGTTAGATCTAGGCGTTAGGGTAAGGGCTAGCGTTAGGGTTAAGAGATAGGGTTAGGTTTAACGCTTAGGATTAGGGTTAGGGATTGGGGTTAAAGTAAGTGTTAGGGGTTAGGTTTAAGGATCCAAGGTTAGGGTTATTTTTAGCTGTAGTGTTAGGGTTAGGGATAAGGGATCCCATTAGCATTAAGGGTCTTCCTTACTGTAGGGTTAAGGGTTAGGCTTAGAGTTAAAGGTTAAGGTTAGGGTCAGTGTTAAGATTTAGGGTGAGGGTTAACGGTCAGGGTAAAGGTTAAGCGTTAGGGTTAGGGATTAGTGATTAGGGTTTTTGGTTAGTGTTAGGGTTAGCGGTTAGGAGTTAGTGTTTTATGAAGGGGTATGGTTAGAATTAGGATTGGGGTTAGAGTTAGGGTGAGGTATAGGGGTTAGGTTTAGGGGTTAGTTTTAGGGTAAAAGGATAGGATTAGGGTTATGGGTTGGGCTTAGGTTTAGGGTTAAAGTTTACTGCTAGGGTTAGGGATAGGGTTCAGGATTAGCTTTAGGGGTTCTGGTTAGGGTTAGGTGATAGGTTAGTGTCAGGGTTAGGTCTAGTCGTGAGGGTAAGGTTTAGGGTTAGCTTTAAGAGCTAGGGTTAGGTATAATGGTTAGGATTAGGATTAGGGTTAAGGGTTAGGGTAAGGCTTAGGGGTTAGGGTGAAGGGTTAGGGTCAAGGGTTAGGGTTTTTGTTAGGCATAGCGTTGGGGTTAGAAGTAAGGGTTACTGTCAGTGTTAGGGATGTAGGTAGGGTTACGGTTAGGGTTAGCGGTTTAGAATTAGGGTTAGGGATTAGGTGTCACAGTGATGACTATGAGATAGGGTTAGAATTATGGGATAGGGGTTGTTCTCAGGAAATGGGTTATGCATTAACGTTAGGATAAGAGGTTAAAGTTAGGCGCACGGTGAGGTTTACGTGTTAAGGGGAGAAATAGGAATAGGGTTGGGTGTTATGTTCAGGGTTAGGGTTATCTGTTAAAGGTATTGTTTATGCTTAGCGCACGGGCCCTGTCTGCATTAGGCGGGCGGGGGGAGTTTAGGGGGCTGGGATTGTACCCGGGAACCCACTCTATTATATTCTGGGTATGGGCCCGTGGGTTTCATGCAGGACGCAGTGGTGGAGCCTCCTTTCACACATGGCATGGGAGGATTGCAGGCTTTCTAAACTCTAAGAAAGCAAGAAGTCTGAGAATTAGATTTAGGGTTAGGATTATGGTTAGGGTTAAGGATGAAGTTTAGTGTTAGGGTGAGGGCTTAGGGTTAGGTATTAGGGTTAGGGTTAAAGGTTACTCTTAGGTTTAACGGTTACACTTTGGTTTAGGGTTGAGGTTTACGGTTAGGGTTAAGATGAGGGGTTAGGGTTTGGTACAGGGTTAGGGTTAAGTGTTAGGTTTAGGGTTGAAGATTAGGATTAGGGTTAGGATTAAAGGTTAGCGTGAGAGTTAACGCTTAGGGTTAGGGTTAAGAGTTAGGGTTTAGGGTTAGGTTTAGGGTTAGTTTTAGGGTTAGAGTTATGTGCTATGGTTTGTGTTAGAGGTTAGGGTTAGGTTTACTGGTCACGGTTAGGGTTACGTTTAGGGGTTAGCATTAGGGTTAGGGTTAGGGTTAAGGGATAGGATTAGGGTTAAGTGTTGGGTTTAGGGTTAGGGTTTAGTGTTAGGGTTAGCATTAAGGATTAGGGTTAGGGTCAGGGTTAAATGCTTGGGTGCGGGTAATGGTTAGGGTCAGGGTTAAGGTTCACGGATAGGGTTAGTGTTAAGGGTTACGGGTAGGTTTAGGGTTCAGGGTTAGAGTTAGCATTAGGGCTTAAGGTTAGGATTAGGCGGTAGGTTAGATTTAGGGTTAGATCTAGGCGTTAGGGTAAGGGCTAGCGTTAGGGCTAAGAGATAGTGTTAGGTTTAATGCTTAGGATTAGGGTTAGGGTTTGGGGTTAAAGTAAGTGTTAGGGGTTAGGTTTAAGGATCCAAGGTTAGGGTTATTTTTAGCTGTAGTGTTAGGGTTAGGGATAAGGGATCCCATTAGCATTAAGGGTCTTCCTTACTGTAGGGTTAAGGGTTAGGCTTAGAGTTAAAGGTTAAGGTTAGGGTCAGTGTTAAGATTTAGGGTGAGGGTTAACGGTCAGGGTAAAGGTTAAGCGTTAGGGTTAGGGATTAGTGATTAGGGTTTTTGGTTAGTGTTAGGGTTAGCGGTTAGGAGTTAGTGTTTTATGAAGGGGTATGGTTAGAATTAGGATTGGGGTTAGAGTTAGGGTGAGGTATAGGGGTTAGGTTTAGGGGTTAGTTTTAGGGTAAAAGGATAGGATTAGGGTTACGGGTTGGGCTTAGGTTTAGGGTTAAAGTTTACTGCTAGGGTTAGGGATAGGGTTCAGGGTTAGCTTTAGGGGTTCTGGTTAGGGTTAGGTGTTAGGTTAGTGTCAGGGTTAGGTCTAGTCGTGAGGGTAAGGTTTAGGGTTAGCTTTAAGAGCTAGGGTTAGGTTTAATGGTTAGAATTAGGATTAGGGTTAAGGGTTAGGGTAAGGCTTAGGGGTTAGGGTGAAGGTTTAGGGTCAAGGGTTAGGGTTCATGTTAGGCATAGCGTTGGGGTTAGAAGTAAGGGTTACTCTCAGTGTTAGGGTTGTAGGTAGGGTTACGGTTAGGGTTAGCGGTTTAGAATTAGGGTTAGGGATTAGGTGTCACAGTGATGACTAGGAGATAGGGTTAGAATTATGGGATAGGGGTTGTTCTCAGGAAATGGGTTATGCATTAACGTTAGGATGAGAGGTTAATGTTAGGCGCACGGTGAGGTTTACGTGTTAAGGGGAGAAATAGGAACAGGGTTGGGTGTTATGTTCAGGGTTAGGGTTATCTGTTAAAGGTATTGTTTATGCTTAGCGCACGGGCCCTGTCTGCATTAGGCGGGCGGGGGGAGTTTAGGGGGCTGGGATTGTACCCGGGAACCCACTCTATCATACTCTGGGTATGGGCCCGTGGGTTTCATGCAGGACACAGTGGTAGAGCCTCCTTTCACGCATGGCATGGGAGGATTGCAGGCTTTCTAAACTCTAAGAAAGCAAGAAGTCTGAGAATTAGATTTGGGGTTAGGATTCTGGTTAGGGTTAAGGATGAAGTTTAGTGTTAGGGTGAGGGCTTAGTGTTAGGGATTAGGGTTAGGGTTAAAGGTTACTCTTAGGTTTAACGGTTACACTTTGGTTTAGGGTTGAGGTTTACGGTTAGGGTTAAGATGAGGGGTTAGGGTGTGGTACAGGGTTAGGGTTAAGTGTTAGGTTTAGGGTTGAAGATTAGGATTAGGGTTAGGATTAAAGGTTAGTGTGAGAGTTAACGCTTAGGGTTAAGGTTAAGAGTAAGGGTTTAGGGTTAGGTTTAGGGTTAGTTTTAGGGTTAGAGTTAAGTGCTATGATTTGTGTTAGAGGTTAGGGTTAGGTTTACTGGTCACGGTTAGGGTTACGTTTAGGGGGTAGCATTAGTTTTAGGGTTAGGGTTAAGGGATAGGATTAGGGGTAATTGTTGGGCTTACGGTTAGGGTTTAGCGTTAGGGTTAGCATTAAGGATTAGGGTTAGGGTCAGGGTTAAATGCTTGGGTGCGGGTAATGGTTAGGGTCAGGGTTTAGGTTCACGGATAGGGTTAGTGCTAAGGGTTACGGGTAGGTTTAGGGTTCAGGGTTAGTGTTAGCATTAGGGCTTAAGGTTAGGATTAGGCGGTAGGTTAGATTTAGGGTTAGATGTAGGCGTTAGGGTAAGGGCTAGCGTTAGGGTTAAGAGATAGGGTTAGGTTTAATGCTTAGGATTAGGGTTAGGGTTTGGGGTTAAAGTAAGTGTTAGGGGTTAGGTTTAAGGATCCAAGGTTAGGGTTATTTTTAGCTGTAGTGTTAGGGTTAGGGATAAGGGATCCCATTAGCATTAAGGGTCTTCCTTACTGTAGGGTTAAGGGTTAGGCTTAGAGTTAAAGGTTAAGGTTAGGGTCAGTGTTAAGATTTAGGGTGAGGGTTAACGGTTAGGGTAAAGGTTAAGCGTTAGAGTTAGGGATTAGTGATTAGGGTTTTTGGTTAGTGTTAGGGTTAGCGGTTAGGAGTTAGTGTTTTATGAAGGGGTATGGTTAGAATTAGGATTGGGGTTAGAGTTAGGGTGAGGTATAGGGGTTAGGTTTAGGGGTTAGTTTTAGGGTAAAAGGATAGGATTAGGGTTACGGGTTAGGCTTACGTTTAGGGTTAAAGTTTACTGCTAGGGTTAGGGATAGGGTTCAGGATTAGCTTTAGGGGTTCTGGTTAGGGTTAGGTGATAGGTTAGTGTCAGGGTTAGGTCTAGTCGTGAGGGTAAGGTTTAGGGTTAGCTTTAAGAGCTAGGGTTAGGTTTAATGGTTAGGATTAGGATTAGGGTTAAGGGTTAGGGTAAGGCTTAGGGGTTAGGGTGAAGGGTTAGGGTCAAGGGTTAGGGTTTTTGTTAGGCATAGCGTTGGGGTTAGAAGTAAGGGTTACTGTCAGTGTTAGGGTTGTAGGTAGGGTTACGGTTAGGGTTAGCGGTTTAGAATTAGGGTTAGGGATTAGGTGTCACAGTGATGACTATGAGATAGGGTTAGAATTATGGGATAGGGGTTGTTCTCAGGAAACGGGTTATGCATTAACGTTAGGATAAGAGGTTAAAGTTAGGCGCACGGTGAGGTTTACGTGTTAAGGGGAGAAATAGGAACAGGGTTGGGTGTTATGTTCAGGGTTAGGGTTATCTGTTAAAGGTATTGTTTATGCTTAGCGCACGGGCCCTGTCTGCATTAGGCGGGCGGGGGGAGTTTAGGGGGCTGGGATGGTACCCGAGAACCCACTCTATCATACTCTGGGTATGGGCCCGTGGGTTTCATGCAGGACACAGTGGTAGAGCCTCCTTTCACGCATGGCATGGGAGGATTGCAGGCTTTCTAAACTCTAAGAAAGCAAGAAGTCTGAGAATTAGATTTAGGGTTAGGATTCTGGTTAGGGTTAAGGATGAAGTTTAGTGTTAGGGTGAGGGCTTAGGGTTAGGGATTAGGGTTAGGGTTAAAGGTTACTCTTAGGTTTAACGGTTACACTTTGGTTTAGGGTCGAGGTTTACGGTTAGGGTTAAGATGAGGGGTTAGGGTTTGGTACAGGGTTAGGGTTAAGTGTTAGGTTTAGGGTTGAAGATTAGGATTAGGGTTAGGATTAAAGGTTAGCGTGAGAGTAAACGCTTAGTGTTAATGTTAAGGGTTAGGGTTTAGCGTTAGGGTTAGGGTTAGGGTTAGTTTTAGGGTTAGACTTATGTGCTATGGCTTGTGTTACAGCTTACGGTTAGGTTTACTGGTCACGGTTAGGGTTACGTTTAGGGGGTAGCATTAGGGTTAGGGTTAGGGTTAAGGGATAGGATTAGGGATAAGTGTTGGGCTTAGGGTTAGGGTTTAGTGTTAGGGTTAGCATTAAGGATTAGGGTTAGGGTCAGGGTTAAATGCTTGGGTGCGGGTAATGGTTAGGGTCAGGGTTTAGGTTCACGGCTAGGGTTAGTGTTAAGGGTTACGGGTAGGTTTAGGGTTCAGGGTAAGAGTTAGCATTAGGGCTTAAGGTTAGGATTAGGCGGTAGGTTAGATTTAGGTTAGATCTAGGCGTTAGGGTAAGGGCTAGCATTAGGGTTAAGAGATAGGGTTAGGTTTAATGCTTAGGATTAGGGTTAGGGTTTGGGGTTAAAGTAAGTGTTAGGGGTTAGGTTTAAGGATCCAAGGTTAGGGTTATTTTTAGCTGTAGTGTTAGGGTTAGGGATAAGGGATCCCATTAGCATTAAGGGTCTTCCTTACTGTAGGGTTAAGGGTTAGGCTTAGAGTTAAAGGTTAAGGTCAGGGTCAGTGTTAAGATTTAGGGTGAGGGTTAACGGTTAGGGTAAAGGTTAAGCGTTAGGGTTAGGGATTAGTGATTAGGGTTTTTGGTTAGTGTTAGGGTTAGCGGTTAGGAGTCAGTGTTTTATGAAGGGGTATGGTTAGAATTAGGATTGGGGTTGGAGTTAGGGTGAGGTATAGGGGTTAGGTTTAGGGGTTAGTTTTAGGGTAAAAGGATAGGATTAGGGTTGCGGGTTGGGCTTAGGTTTAGGGTTAAAGTTTACTGCTAGGGTTAGGGATAGGGTTCAGGGTTAGCTTTAGGGTTTCTGGTTAGGGTTAGGTGTTAGGTTAGTGTCAGGGTTAGGTCTAGTCGTGAGGGTAAGGTTTAGGGTAAGCTTTAAGAGCTAGGGTTAGGTTTATTGGTTAGGATTAGGATTAGGGTTAAGGGTTAGGGTAAGGCTTAGGGGTTAGGGTGAAGGGTTAGGGTCAAGGGTTAGGGTTTTTGTTAGGCATAGCGTTGGGGTTAGAAGTAAGGGTTACTGTCAGTGTTAGGGTTGTAGGTAGGGTTACGGTTAGGGTTAGCGGTTTAGAATTAGGGTTGTGGATTATGTGTCACATGATGACTAGGAGATAGGGTTAGAATTATGGGATAGGGGTTGTTCTCAGGAAATGGGTTATGCATTAACGTTAGGATAAGAGGTTAAAGTTAGGCGCACCGTGAGGTTTACGTGTTAAGGGGAGAAATAGGAACAGGGTTGGGTGTTATGTTCAGGGTTAGGGTTATCTGTTAAAGGTATTGTTTATGCTTAGTGCACGGGCCCTGTCTGCATTAGGCGGGCGGGGGGAGTTTAGGGGGCTGGGATGGTACCCGGGGACCCACTCTATCATACTCTGGGTATGGGCCCGTGGGTTTCATGCAGGACACAGTGGTAGAGCCTCTTTTCACGCATGGCATGGGAGGATTGCAGGCTTTCTAAACTCTAAGAAAGCAAGAAGTCTGAGAATTAGATTTAGGGTTAGGATTCTGGTTAGGGTTAAGGATGAAGTTTAGTGTTAGGGTGAGGGCTTAGGGTTAGGGATTAGGGTTAGGGTTAAAGGTTACTCTTAGGTTTAACGGTTACACTTTGGTTTAGGGTCGAGGTTTACCGTTAGGGTTAAGATGAGGGGTTAGGGTTTGGTACAGGGTTAGGGTTAAGTGTTAGGTTTAGGGTTGAAGATTAGGAATAGGGTTAGGATTAAAGGTTAGCGTGAGAGTTAACCCTTAGGGTTAGGGTTAAGTGTTAGGGTTTAGGGTTAGGGTTAGGGTTAGGGTTAGTTTTAGGGTTAGAGTTATGTGCTATGGTTTGTGTTAGAGGTTAGGGTTAGGTTTACTGGTCACGGTTAGGGTTAGGTTTAGGGGTTAGCATTAGGGTTAGGGTTAGGTTTAAGGGATAGGATTAGGGTTAACTGTTGAGCTTAGGTTTAGGGTTTAGTGTTAGGTTTATCATTAAGGATTAGGGTTAGAATCAGGGTTAAATGCTTGGGTGCGGGTAATGCTAAGGGTCAGGGTTAAGGTTCACGGATAGGGTTAGTGTTAAGGGTTACGGGTAGGTTTAGGGTTCAGGGTTAGTGTTAGCATTAGGGCTTAAGGTTAGGATTAGGCGGTAGGTTAGATTTAGGGTTAGATCTAGGCGTTAGGGTAAGGGCTAGCGTTAGGGTTAAGAGATAGGGTTAGGTTTAATGCTTAGGATTAGGGTTAGGGTTTGGGGTTAAAGTAAGTGTTAGGGGTTAGGTTTAAGGATCCAAGGTTAGGGTTATTTTTAGCTGTAGTGTTAGGGTTAGGGATAAGGGATCCCATTAGCATTAAGGGTCTTCCTTACTGTAGGGTTAAGGGTTAGGCTTAGAGTTAAAGGTTAAGGTTAGGGTCAGTGTTAAGATTTAGGGTGAGGGTTAACGGTTAGGGTAAAGGTTAAGCGTTAGGGTTAGGGATTAGTGATTAGGGTTTTTGGTTAGTGTTAGGGTTAGCGGTTAGGAGTTAGTGTTTTATGAAGGGGTATGGTTAGAATTAGGATTGGGGTTAGAGTTAGGGTGAGGTATAGGGGTTAGGATTAGGGGTTAGTTTTAAGGTAAAAGGATAGGATTAGGGTTACGGGTTGGACTTAGGTTTAGGGTTAAAGTTTACTGCTAGGGTTAGGGATAGGGTCAGGGTTAGCTTTAGGGTTTCTGGTTAGGGTTAGGTGTTAGGTTAGTGTCAGGGTTAGGTCTAGTCGTGAGGGTAAGGTTTAGGGTTAGCTTTAAGAGCTAGGGTTAGGTTTAATGTTTAGGATTAGGATTAGGGTTAAGGGTTAGGGTAAGGCTTAGGGGTTAGGGTGAAGGGTTAGGGTCAAGGGGTAGGGTTTTTGTTAGGCATAGCGTTGGGGTTAGAAGTAAGGGTTACTGTCAGTGTTAGGGTTGTAGGTAGGGTTACGGTTAGGGTTAGCGGTTTAGAATTAGGGTTAGGGATTAGGTGTCACAGTGATGACTAGGAGATAGGGTTAGAATTATGGGATAGGGGTTGTTCTCAGGAAATGGGTTATGCATTAACGTTAGGATAAGAGGTTAAAGTTAGGCGCACGGTGAGGTTTACGTGTTAAGGGGAGAAATAGGAACAGGGTTGGGTGTTATGTTCAGGGTTAGGGTTATCTGTTAAAGGTATTGTTTATGCTTAGCGCACGGGCCCTGTCTGCATTAGGCGGGCGGGGGGAGTTTAGGGGGCTGGGATTGTACCCAGGAACCCACTCTATCATACTCTGGGTATGGGCCCGTGGGTTTCATGCAGGACACAGTGGTAGAGCCTCCTTTCACGCATGGCATGGGAGGATTGCAGGCTTTCTAAACTCTAAGAAAGCAAGAAGTCTGAGAATTAGATTTAGGGTTAGGATTCTGGTTAGGGTTAAGGATGAAGTTTAGTGTTAGGGTGAGGGCTTAGGGTTAGGGATTAGGGTTAGGGTTAAAGGTTACTCTTAGGTTTAACGTTTACACTTTGGTTTAGGGTTGAGGTTTACGGTTAGGGTTAAGATGAGGGGTTAGGGTTTGGTAGAGGGTTAGGGTTAAGTGTTAGGTTTAGGGTTGAAGATTAGGATTAGGGTTAGGATTAAAGGTTAGCGTGAGAGTTAACGCTTAGCGTTAAGGTTAAGAGTTAGGGTTTAGGGTTAGGTTTAGTGTTAGGGTTAGTTTTAGGGTTAGAGTTATGTGCTATGGTTTGTGTTAGAGGTTAGGGTTAGGTTTACTGGTCACGGTTAGGGTTACGTTTAGGGGTTAGCATTAGGGTTAGGGTTAGGGTTAGGGGATACGATTAGGGTTAAGTGTCGGGCTTAGGGTTAGGGATTAGTGTTAAGGTAGGCATTAAGGATTAGGGTTAGGGTCAGGGTTAAATGCTTGGGTGCGAGTAATGGTTAGGGTCAGGGTTTAGGTTCACGGATAGGGTTAGTGTTATGGGTTACGGGTAGGTTTAGAGTTCAGGGTTAGTGTTAGCATTAGGGATTAAGGTTAGGATTAGGCGGTAGGTTAGATTTAGGGTTAGATCTAGGCGTTAGGGTAAGGGCTAGCGTTAGGGTTAAGAGATAGGGTTAGGTTTAATGCTTAGGATTAGGGTTAGGGTTTGGGGTTAAAGTAAGAGTTAGGGGTTAGGTTTAAGGATCCAAGGTTAGGGTTATTTTTAGCTGTAGTGTTATGGTTAGGGATAAGGGATCCCATTAGCATTAAGGGTCTTCCTTACTGTAGGGTTAAGGGTTAGGCTTAGAGTTAAAGGTTAAGGTTAGGGTCAGTGTTAAGATTTAGGGTGAGGGTTAACGGTTAGGGTAAAGGTTAAGCGTTAGGGTTAGGGATTAGTGATTAGGGTTTTTGGTTAGTGTTAGGGTTAGCGGTTAGGAGTTAGTGTTTTATGAAGGGGTATGGTTAGAATTAGGATTGGGGTTAGAGTTAGGGTGAGGTATAGGGGTTAGGTTTAGGGGTTAGTTTTAGGGTAAAAGGATAGGATTAGGGTTACGGGTTGGGCTTGGGTTTAGGGTTAAAGTTTACTGCTAGGGTTAGGGATAGGGTTCAGGGTTAGCTTTAGGGGTTCTGGTTAGGGTTAGGTGTTAGGTTAGTGTCAGGGTTAGGTCTAGTCGTGAGGGTAAGGTTTAGGGTTAGCTTTAAGAGCTAGGGTTAGGTTTAATGGTTAGGATTAGGATTAGGGTTAAGGGTTAGGGTAAGGCTTAGGGGTTAGGGTGAAGGGTTAGGGTCAAGGGTTAGGGTTTTTGTTAGGCATAGCGTTGGGGTTAGAAGTAAGGGTTACTGTCAGTGTTAGGGTTGTAGGTAGGGTTACGGTTAGGGTTAGCGGTTTAGAATTAGGGTTAGGGATTAGCTGTCACAGTGATGACTAGGAGATAGGGTTAGAATTATGGGATAGGGGTTGTTCTCAGGAAACGGGTTATGCATTAACGTTAGGATAAGAGGTTAAAGTTAGGCGCACGGTGAGGTTTACGTGTTAAGGGGAGAAATAGGAACAGGATTGGGTGTTATGTTCAGGGTTAGGGTTATCTGTTAAAGGTATTGTTTATGCTTAGCGCACGGGCCCTGTCTGCATTAGGCGGGCGGGGGGAGTTTAGGGGGCTGGGATGGTACCCGAGAACCCACTCTATCATACTCTGGGTATGGGCCCGTGGGTTTCATGCAGGACACAGTGGTAGAGCCTCCTTTCACGCATGGCATGGGAGGATTGCAGGCTTTCTAAACTCTAAGAAAGCAAGAAGTCTGAGAATTAGATTTAGGGTTAGGATTCTGGTTAGGGTTAAGGATGAAGTTTAGTGTTAGGGTGAGGGCTTAGGGTTAGGGATTAGGGTTAGGGTTAAAGGTTACTCTTAGGTTTAACGGTTACACTTTGGTTTAGGGTTGAGGTTTACGGTTAGGGTTAAGATGAGGGGTTAGAGTTTGGTACAGGGTTAGGGTTAAGTGTTAGGTTTAGGGTTGAAGATTAGGATTAGGGTTAGGATTAAAGGTTAGCGTGAGAGTTAACGCTTAGGGTTAAGGTTAAGAGTTAGGGTTTAGGGTTAGGGTTAGGGTTAGGGTTAGTTTTAGGGTTAGAGTTATGTGCTATGGTTTGTGTTAGAGGTTAGGGTTAGGTTTACTGGTCACGGTTAGGGTTAGGTTTAGGGGTTAGCATTAGGGTTAGGGTTAGGGTTAAGGGATAGGATTAGGGTTAACTGTTGAGCTTAGGTTTAGGGTTTAGTGTTAGGTTTATCATTAAGGATTAGGGTTAGAATCAGGGTTAAATGCTTGGGT
Organism: Eulemur rufifrons; assembly: GCF_041146395.1. Lineage (NCBI taxonomy): Eukaryota > Metazoa > Chordata > Mammalia > Primates > Lemuridae > Eulemur > Eulemur rufifrons. Next base: position 3,154,089 of record NC_091001.1, read on the forward strand.
GCGGGTAATGGTTAGGGTCAGGGTTAAGGTTCACGGATAGGGTTAGTGTTAAGGGTTACGGGTAGGTTTAGGGTTCAGGGTTAGTGTTAGCATTAGGGCTTAAGGTTAGAATTAGGCGGTAGGTTAGATTTAGGGTTAGATCTAGGCGTTAGGGTAAGGGCTAGCGTTAGGGTTAAGAGATAGGGTTAGGTTTAATGCTTAGGATTAGGGTTAGGGTTTGGGGTTAAAGTAAGTGTTAGGGGTTAGGTTTAAGGATCCAAGGTTAGGGTTATTTTTAGCTGTAGTGTTAGGGTTAGGGATAAGGGATCCCATTAGCATTAAGGGTCTTCCTTACTGTAGGGTTAAGGGTTAGGCTTAGAGTTAAAGGTTAAGGTTAGGGTCAGTGTTAAGATTTAGGGTGAGGGTTAACGGTTAGGGTAAAGGTTAAGCGTTAGGGTTAGGGATTAGTGATTAGGGTTTTTGGTTAGTGTTAGGGTTAGCGGTTAGGAGTTAGTGTTTTATTAAGGGGTATGGTTAGAATTAGGATTGGGGTTAGAGTTAGGGTGAGGTATAGGGGTTAGGATTAGGGGTTAGTTTTAAGGTAAAAGGATAGGATTAGGGTTACGGGTTGGACTTAGGTTTAGGGTTAAAGTTTACTGCTAGGGTTAGGCATAGGGTCAGGGTTAGCTTTAGGGTTTCTGGTTAGGGTTAGGTGTTAGGTTAGTGTCAGGGTTAGGTCTAGTCGTGAGGGTAAGGTTTAGGGTTAGCTTTAAGAGCTAGGGTTAGGTTTAATGGTTAGGATTAGGATTAGGGTTAAGGGTTAGGGTAAGGCTTAGCGGTTAGGGTGAAGGGTTAGGGTCAAGGGTTAGGGTTTTTGTTAGGCATAGCGTTGGGGTTAGAAGTAAGGGTTACCGTCAGTGTTAGGGTTGTAGGTAGGGTTACGGTTAGGGTTAGTGGTTTAGAATTAGGGTTAGGGATTAGGTGTCACAGTGATGACTAGGAGATAGGGTTAGAATTATGGGATAGGGGTTGTTCTCAGGAAATGGGTTATGCATTAACGTTAGGATAAGAGGTTAAAGTTAAGCGCACGGTGAGGTTTACGTGTTAAGGGGAGAAATAGGAACAGGGTTGGGTGTTATGTTCAGGGTTAGGGTTATCTGTTAAAGGTATTGTTTATGCTTAGCGCACGGGCCCTGTCTGCATTAGGCGGGCGGGGGGAGTTTAGGGGGCTGGGATTGTACCCGGGGACCCACTCTATCATACTCTGGGTATGGGCCCGTGGGTTTCATGCAGGACACAGTGGTAGAGTCTCCTTTCACGCATGGCATGGGAGGATTGCAGGCTTTCTAAACTCTAAGAAAGCAAGAAGTCTGAGAATTAGATTTAGGGTTAGGATTCTGGTTAGGGTTAAGGATGAAGTTTAGTGTTAGGGTGAGGGCTTAGGGTTAGGGATTAGGGTTAGGGTTAAAGGTTACTCTTAGGTTTAACGGTTACACTTTGGTTTAGGGTCGAGGTTTACCGTTAGGGTTAAGATGAGAGGTTAGGGTTTGGTACAGGGTTAGGGTTAAGTGTTAGGTTTAGGGTTGAAGATTAGGATTAGGGTTAGGATTAAAGGTTAGCGTGAGAGTTAACGCTTAGTGTTAAGGTTAAGAGTTAGGGTTTAGGGTTAGGGTTAGGGTTAGGGTTAGTTTTAGGGTTAGACTTATGTGCTATGGCTTGTGTTACAGGTTACGGTTAGCTTTACTGGTCACGGTTAGGGTTACGTTTAGGGGTTAGCATTAGGGTTAGGGTTAGGGTTAAGGGATAGGATTAGGGATAAGTGTTGGGCTTAGGGTTAGGGTTTAGTGTTAGGGTTAGCTTTAAGGATTAGGGTTAGGGTCAGGGTTAAATGCTTGGGTGTGGGTAATGGTTAGGGTCAGGGTGAAGGTTCACGGCTAGGGTTAGTGTTAAGGCTTACGGGTAGGTTTAGGGTTCAGGGTAAGAGTTAGCATTAGGGCTTAAGGTTAGGATTAGGCGGTAGGTTAGATTTAGGGTTAGATCTAGGCGTTAGGGTAAGGGCTAGCGTTAGGGTTAAGAGATAGGGTTAGGTTTAATGCTTAGGATTAGGGTTAGGGTTTGGGGTTAAAGTAAGTGTTAGGGGTTAGGTTTAAGGATCCAAGGTCAGGGTTATTTTTAGCTGTAGTGTTAGGGTTAGGGATAAGGGATCCCATTAGCATTAAGGGTCTTCCTTACTGTAGGGTTAAGGGTTAGGCTTAGAGTTAAAGGTTAAGGTTAGGGTCTGTGTTAAGATTTAGGGTGAGGGTTAATGGTTAGGGTAAAGGTTAAGCGTTAGGGTTAGGGATTAGTGATTAGGGTTTTTGCTTAGTGTTAGGGTTAGCGGTTAGGAGTTAGTGTTTTATGAAGGGGTATGGTTAGAATTAGGATTGGGGTTAGAGTTAGGGTGAGGTATAGGGGTTAGGTTTGGGGGTTAGTTTTAGGGTAAAAGGATAGGATTAGGGTTACGGGTTGGGCTTAGGTTTAGGGTTAAAGTTTACTGCTAGGGTTAGGGAGAGGGTTCAGGGTTAGCTTTAGGGGTTCTGGTTAGGGTTAGGTGTTAGGTTAGTGTCAGGGTTAGGTCTAGTCGTGAGGGTAAGGTTTAGGGTTAGCTTTAAGAGCTAGGGTTAGGTTTAATGGTTAGGATTAGGATTAGGGTTAAGGGTTAGAGTAAGGCTTAGGGGTTAGGGTGAAGGGTTAGGGTCAAGGGTTAGGGTTTTTGTTAGGCATAGCATTCGGGTTAGAAGAAAGGGTTACTGTCAGTTTTAGGGTTGTAAGTAGGGTTACGGTTAAGGTTAGCGGTTTAGAATTAGGGTTAGGGATTAGGTGTCACAGTGATGACTAGGAGATAGGGTTAGAATTATGGGATAGGGGTTGTTCTCAGGAAACGGGTTATGCATTAACGTTAGGATAAGAGGTTAAAGTTAGGCGCACGGTGAGGTTTACGTGTTAAGGGGAGAAATAGGAACAGGGTTGGGTGTTATGTTCAGGGTTAGGGTTATCTGTTAAAGGTATTGTTTATGCTTAGCGCACGGGCCCTGTCTGCATTAGGCGGGCGGGGGGAGTTTAGGGGGCTGGGATGGTACCCGAGAACCCACTCTATCATACTCTGGGTATGGGCCCGTGGGTTTCATGCAGGACACAGTGGTAGAGCCTCCTTTCACGCATGGCATGGGAGGATTGCAGGCTTTCTAAACTCTAAGAAAGCAAGAAGTCTGAGAATTAGATTTAGGGTTAGGATTCTGGTTAGGGTTAAGGATGAAGTTTAGTGTTAGGGTGAGGGCTTAGGGTTAGGGATTAGGGTTAGGGTTAAAGGTTACTCTTAGGTTTAACGGTTACACTTTGGTTTAGGGTCGAGGTTTACGGTTAGGGTTAAGATGAGGGGTTAGGGTTTGGTACAGGGTTAGGGTTAAGTGTTAGGTTTAGGGTTGAAGATTAGGATTAGGGTTAGGATTAAAGGTTAGCGTGAGAGTAAACGCTTAGTGTTAATGTTAAGGGTTAGGGTTTAGCGTTAGGGTTAGGGTTAGGGTTAGTTTTAGGGTTAGACTTATGTGCTATGGCTTGTGTTACAGGTTACGGTTAGGTTTACTGGTCACGGTTAGGGTTACGTTTAGGGGGTAGCATTAGGGTTAGGGTTAGGGTTAAGGGATAGGATTAGGGATAAGTGTTGGGCTTAGGGTTAGGGTTTAGTGTTAGGGTTAGCATTAAGGATTAGGGTTAGGGTCAGGGTTAAATGCTTGGGTGCGGGTAATGGTTAGGGTCAGGGTTTAGGTTCACGGCTAGGGTTAGTGTTAAGGGTTACGGGTAGGTTTAGGGTTCAGGGTAAGAGTTAGCATTAGGGCTTAAGGTTAGGATTAGGCGGTAGGTTAGATTTAGGTTAGATCTAGGCGTTAGGGTAAGGGATAGCATTAGGGTTAAGAGATAAGGTTAGGTTTAATGCTTAGGATTAGGGTTAGGGTTTGGGGTTAAAGTAAGTGTTAGGGGTTAGGTTTAAGGATCCAAGGTTAGGGTTATTTTTAGCTGTAGTGTTAGGGTTAGGGATAAGGGATCCCATTAGCATTAAGGGTCTTCCTTACTGTAGGGTTAAGGGTTAGGCTTAGAGTTAAAGGTTAAGGTTAGGGTCAGTGTTAAGATTTAGGGTGAGGGTTAACGGTTAGGGTAAAGTTTAAGCGTTAGGGTTAGGGATTAGTGATTAGGGTTTTTGGTTAGTGTTAGGGTTAGCGGTTAGGAGTTAGTGTTTTATTAAGGGGTATGGTTAGAATTAGGATTGGGGTTAGAGTTAGGGTGAGGTATAGGGGTTAGGATTAGGGGTTAGTTTTAAGGTAAAAGGATAGGATTAGGGTTACGGGTTGGACTTAGGTTTAGGGTTAAAGTTTACTGCTAGGGTTAGGGATAGGGTCAGGGTTAGCTTTAGGGTTTCTGGTTAGGGTTAGGTGTTAGGTTAGTGTCAGGGTTAGGTCTAGTCGTGAGGGTAAGGTTTAGGGTTAGCTTTAAGAGCTAGGGTTAGGTTTAATGTTTAGGATTAGGATTAGGGTTAAGGGTTAGGGTAAGGCTTAGGGGTTAGGGTGAAGGGTTAGGGTCAAGGGGTAGGGTTTTTGTTAGGCATAGCGTTGGGGTTAGAAGTAAGGGTTACTGTCAGTGTTAGGGTTGTAGGTAGGGTTACGGTTAGGGTTAGCGGTTTAGAATTAGGGTTAGGGATTAGGTGTCACAGTGATGACTAGGAGATAGGGTTAGAATTATGGGATAGGGGTTGTTCTCAGGAAATGGGTTATGCATTAACGTTAGGATAAGAGGTTAAAGTTAGGCGCACGGTGAGGTTTACGTGTTAAGGGGAGAAATAGGAACAGGGTTGGGTGTTATGTTCAGGGTTAGGGTTATCTGTTAAAGGTATTGTTTATGCTTAGCGCACGGGCCCTGTCTGCATTAGGCGGGCGGGGGGAGTTTAGGGGGCTGGGATTGTACCCAGGAACCCACTCTATCATACTCTGGGTATGGGCCCGTGGGTTTCATGCAGGACACAGTGGTAGAGCCTCCTTTCACGCATGGCATGGGAGGATTGCAGGCTTTCTAAACTCTAAGAAAGCAAGAAGTCTGAGAATTAGATTTAGGGTTAGGATTGTGGTTAGGGTTAAGGATGAAGTTTAGTGTTAGGGTGAGGGCTTAGGGTTAGGGATTAGGGTTAGGGTTAAAGGTTACTCTTAGGTTTAACGTTTACACTTTGGTTTAGGGTTGAGGTTTACGGTTAGGGTTAAGATGAGGGGTTAGGGTTTGGTAGAGGGTTAGAGTTAAGTGTTAGGTTTAGGGTTGAAGATTAGGATTAGGGTTAGGATTAAAGGTTAGCGTGAGAGTTAACGCTTAGCGTTAAGGTTAAGAGTTAGGGTTTAGGGTTAGGTTTAGTGTTAGGGTTAGTTTTAGGGTTAGAGTTATGTGCTATGGTTTGTGTTAGAGGTTAGGGTTAGGTTTACTGGTCACGGTTAGGGTTACGTTTAGGGGTTAGCATTAGGGTTAGGGTTAGGGTTAGGGGATACGATTAGGGTTAAGTGTTGGGCTTAGGGTTAGGGATTAGTGTTAAGGTAGGCATTAAGGATTAGGGTTAGGGTCAGGGTTAAATGCTTGGGTGCGAGTAATGGTTAGGGTCAGGGTTTAGGTTCACGGATAGGGTTAGTGTTATGGGTTACGGGTAGGTTTAGAGTTCAGGGTTAGTGTTAGCATTAGGGCTTAAGGTTAGGATTAGGCGGTAGGTTAGATTTAGGGTTAGATCTAGGCGTTAGGGTAAGGGCTAGCGTTAGGGTTAAGAGATAGGGTTAGGTTTAATGCTTAGGATTAGGGTTAGGGTTTGGGGTTAAAGTAAGAGTTAGGGGTTAGGTTTAAGGATCCAAGGTTAGGGTTATTTTTAGCTGTAGTGTGAAGGTTAGGGATAAGGGATCCCATTAGCATTAAGGTCTTCCTTACTGTAGGGTTAAGGTTTAGGCTTAGAGTTAAAGGTTAAGGTTAGGGTCAGTGTTAAGATTTAGGGTCAGGGTTAACGGTCAGGGTAAAGGTTAAGCGTTAGGGTTAGGGATTAGTGATTAGGGTTTTTGGTTAGTGTTAGGGTTAGCGGTTAGGAGTTAGTGTTTTATGAAGGGGTATGGTTAGAATTAGGATTGGGGTTAGAGTTAGGGTGAGGTATAGGGGTTAGGTTTAGGGGTTAGTTTTAGGGTAAAAGGATAGGATTAGGGTTACGGGTTGGGCTTAGGTTTAGGGTTAAAGTTTACTGCTAGAGTTAGGGATAGGGTTCAGGCTTAGCTTTAGGGGTTCTGGTTAGGTGTAGGTTTAGGTTAGTGTCAGGGTTAGGTCTAGTCGTGAGGGTAAGGTTTAGGGTTAGCTTTAAGAGCTAGGGTTAGGTTTAATGGTTAGGATTAGGATTAGGGTTAAGGGTTAGGGTAAGGCTTAGCGGTTAGGGTGAAGGGTTAGGGTCAAGGGTTAGGGTTTTTGTTAGGCATAGCGTTGGGGTTAGAAGTAAGGGTTACTGTCAGTGTTAGGGTTGTAGGTAGGGTTACGGTTAGGGTTAGCGGTTTAGAATTAGGGTTAGGGATTAGGTGTCACAGTGATGACTAGGAGATAGGGTTAGAATTATGGGATAGGGGTTGTTCTCAGGAAATGGGTTATGCATTAACGTTAGGATAAGAGGTTAAAGTTAGGCGCACGGTGAGGTTTACGTGTTAAGGGGAGAAATAGGAACAGGGTTGAGTGTTATGTTCAGGGTTAGGGTTATCTGTTAAAGGTATTGTTTATGCTTAGCGCACAGGCCCTGTCTGCATTAGGTGGGCGGGGGGAGTTTAGGGGGCTGGGATTGTACCTGGGAACCCACTCTATCATACTCTGGGTACGGGCCCGTGGGTTTCATGCAGGACACAGTGGTAGAGCCTCCTTTCACGCATGGCATGGGAGGATTGCAGGCTTTCTAAACTCTAAGAAAGCAAGAAGTCTGAGAATTAGATTTAGGGTTAGGATTCTGGTTAGGGTTAAGGATGAAGTTTAGTGTTAGGGTGAGGGCTTAGGGTTAGGGATTAGGGTTAGGGTTAAAGGTTACTCTTAGGTTTAACGGTTACACTTTGGTTTAGCGTCGAGGTTTACCGTTAGGGTTAAGATGAGAGGTTAGGGTTTGGTACAGGGTTAGGGTTAAGTGTTAGGTTTAGGGTTGAAGATTAGGATTAGGTTTAGGATTAAAGGTTAGCGTGAGAGTTAACGCTTAGTGTTAAGGTTAAGAGTTAGGGTTTAGGGTTAGGGTAATGGTTAGGGTTAGTTTTAGGGTTAGACTTATGTGCTATGGCTTGTGTTACAGGTTACGGTTAGCTTTACTGGTCACGGTTATGGTTACGTTTAGGGGTTAGCATTAGGGTTAGGGTTAGGGTTAAGGGATAGGATTAGGGATAAGTGTTGGGCTTAGGGTTAGGGGATTAGTGTTAGGGTTAAAGGTTACTCTTAGGTTTAACGGTTACACTTTGGTTTAGGGTTGAGGTTTACGGTTAGGGTTAAGATGAGGGGTTAGGGTTTGGTACAGGGTTAGGGTTAAGTGTTATGTTTAGGGTTGAAGATTAGGATTAGGGTTAGGATTAAAGGTTAGCGTGAGAGATAACGCTTAGGGTTAAGGTTAAGAGTTAGGGTTTAGGTTTAGGGTTAGGGTTAGGGTTAGTTTTAGGGTTAGAGTTATGTGCTATGGTTTGTGTTAGAGGTTAGGGTTAGGTTTACTGGTCACGGTTAGGGTTACGTTTAGGGGTTAGCATTAGGGTTAGGGTTAGGGTTAGGGTAAAGGGATAGGATTAGTGTTAAATGTTGGGCTTAGGATTAGGGTTTAGTGTTAGGGTTAGCATTAAGGATTAGGGTTAGGGTCAGGGTTAAATGCTTGGGTGCGGGTAATGGTTAGGGTCAGGGTTAAGGTTCACGGATAGGGTTAGTGTTAAGCGTTACGGGTAGGTTTAGGGTTCAGGGTTAGTGTTAACATTAGGGCTTAAGGTTAGGATTAGGCGGTAGGTTAGATTTAGGGTTAGATCTAGGCGTTAGGGTAAGGGCTAGCGTTAGGTTTAAGAGATAGGGTTAGGTTTAATGCTTAGGATTAGGGTTAGGTTTTCGGGTTAAAGTAAGTGTTAGGGGTTAGGTTTAAGGATCCAAGGTTAGGGTTATTTTTAGCTGTAGTGTTAGGGTTAGGGATCAGGGATCCCATTAGCATTAAGGGTCTTCCTTACTGTAGCGTTAAGGGTTAGGCTTAGAGTTAAAGGTTAAGGTTAGGGTCAGTGTTAAGATTTAGGGTGAGGGTTAACGGTTAGGGTAAAGGTTAAGCGTTAGCGTTAGGGATTAGTGATTAGGGTTTTTGGTTAGTTTTAGGGTTAGCGGTTAGGAGTTAGTGTTTTATGAAGGGGTATGGTTAGAATTAGGATTGGGGTTAGAGTTAGGGTGAGGTATAGGGGTTACGTTTAGGGGTTAGTTTTAGGGTAAAAGGATAGGATTAGGGTTACGGGTTGGGCTTAGGTTTAGGGTTAAAGTTTACTGCTAGGGTTAGCGATAGGTTTCAGGGTTAGCTTTAGGGGTTCTGGTTAGGGTTAGGTGTTATGTTAGTGTCAGGGTTAGGCCTAGTCGTGAGGGTAAGGTTTAGGGTTAGCTTTAAGAGCTAGGGTTAGGTTTAAAGGTTAGGATTAAGATTAGGGTTAAGGGTTAGGGTAAGGCTTAGGGGTTAGGGTGAAGGGTTAGGGTCAAGGGTTAGGGTTTTTGTTAGGCATAGCGTTGGGGTTAGAAGTAAGGGTTACTGTCAGTGTTAGGGTTGTAGGTAGGGTTACGGTTAGGGTTAGCGGTTTAGAATTAGGGTTGTGGATTATGTGTCACAGTGATGACTAGGAGATAGGGTTAGAATTATGGGATAGGGGTTGTTCTCAGGAAATGGGTTATGCATTAACGTTAGGATAAGAGGTTAAAGTTAGGCGCACGGTGAGGTTTACGTGTTAAGGGGAGAAATAGGAACAGGGTTGGGTGTTATGTTCAGGGTTAGGGTTATCTGTTAAAGGTATTGTTTATGCTTAGCGCATGGGCCCTGTCTGCATTAGGCGGGCGGGGGGAGTTTAGGGGGCTGGGATTGTACCCGGGGACCCACTCTATCATACTCTGGGTATGGGCCCGTGGGTTTCATGCAGGACACAGTGGTAGAGCCTCCTTTCACGCATGGCATGGGAGGATTGCAGGCTTTCTAAACTCTAAGAAAGCAAGAAGTCTGAGAATTAGATTTAGGGTTAGGATTCTGGTTAGGGTTAAGGATGAAGTTTAGTGTTAGGGTGAGGGCTTAGGGTTAGGGATTAGGGTTAGGGTTAAAGGTTACTCTTAGGTTTAACGGTTACACTTTGGTTTAGGGTCGAGGTTTACAGTTAGGGTTAAGATGAGGGGTTAGGGTTTGGTACAGGGTTAGGGTTAAGTGTTATGTTTAGGGTTGAAGATTAGGATTAGGGTTAGGATTAAAGGTTAGCGTGAGAGTTAACGCTTAGTGTTAAGGTTAAGAGTTAGGGTTTAGGGTTAGGGTTAGGGTTAGGGTTAGTTTTAGGGTTAGAGTTAAGTGCTATGGTTTGTTTTAGAGGTTAGGGTTAGGTTTACTGGTCACGGTTAGGGTTACGTTTAGTGGGTGGCATTAGGGTTAGGGTTAGGGTTAAGGGATAGGATTAGGGTTAAGTGTTGGGCTTAGGGTTAGGGTTTAGTGTTAGGGTTAGCATTAAGGATTAGGGTTAGAATCAGGGTTAAATGCTTGGGTGCGGGTAATGGTTAGCGTTAGGGTTAAGGTTCACGGATAGGGTTAGTGTTAAGGGTTACGGGTAGGTTTAGGGTTCAGGGTTAGTGTTAGCATTAGGGCTTAAGGTTAGGCTTAGGCGATAGGTTAGATTTAGGGTTAGATCTAGGCGTTAGGGTAAGGGCTTGCGTTAGGGTTAAGAGATAGGATTAGGTTTAATGCTTAGGATTAGGGTTAGGTTTTGAGGTTAAAGTAAGTGTTAGGGGTTAGGTTTAAGGATCCAAGGTTAGGGTTATTTTTAGCTGTAGTATTAAGGTTAGGGATAAGGGCTCCCATTGGCCTTAAGGGTCTTCCTTACTGTAGGGTTAATGGTTAGGCTTAGAGTTAAAGGTTAAGGTTAGGGTCAGGGTTAAGGTTTAGAGTGAGGGTTAACGGTTAGGGTAAAGGTTAAGCGTTAGGGTTAGGGATTAGTTAGTAGGGTTATTGGTTAGTGTTAGGGTTAGCGGTTAGGAGTTAGTGTTTTATGAAGGGGTATGGTTAGAATTAGGATTGGGGTTAGAGTTAGGGTGAGGTATAGGTGTTAGGTTTAGGGGTTAGTTTTAGGGTAAAAGGATAGGATTAGGGTTACGGGTTTGGCTTAGGTTTAGGGTTAAAGTTTACTGCTAGGGTTAGGGATAGGGTTCAGGGTTAGCTTTAGGGGTTCTGGTAAGGGTTAGGTGTTAGGTTAGTGTCAGGGTTAGGTCTAGTCGTGAGGGTAAGGTTTAGGGTTAGCTTTAAGAGCTAGGGTTAGGTTTAATGGTTAGGATTAGGATTAGGGTTAAGGGTTAGGGTAAGGCTTAGGGGTTAGGGTGAAGGGTTAGGGTCAAGGGTTAGGGTTTTTGTTAGGCATAGCGTTGGGGTTAGAAGTAATGGTTACTGTCAGTGTTAGGGTTGTAGGTAGGGTTACGGTTAGGGTTAGCGGTTTAGAATTAGGGTTAGGGATTAGGTGTCACAGTGATGACTAGGAGATAGGGTTAGAATTATGGGATGGGGTTGATCTCAGGAAATGGGTTATGCATTAACGTTAGGATAAGAGGTTAAAGTTAGGCGCACGGTGAGGTTTACGTGTTAAGGGGAGAAATAGGAACAGGGTTGGGTGTTATGATCATGGTTAGGGTCATCTGTTAAAGGTATTGTTTATGCTTAGCGCACGGGCCCTGTCTGCATTAGGCGGTCCGGGGGATTTTAGGGGGCTGTGATTGTACCCGGGGACCCACTCTATCATACTCTGGGTATGGGCCCGTGGGTTTGATGCAGGACACAGTGGTAGAGCCTCCTTTCACGCATGGCATGGGAGGATTGCAGGCTTTCTAAACTCTGAGGAAGAAAGTAGTCTGAGAATTAGATTTAGGGTTAGGATTCTGGTTAGGGTTAAGGATGAAATTTAGTGTTAGGGTGAGGGCTTAGTGTTAGGGATTAGGGTTAGGGTTAAAGGTTACTCTTAGGTTTAACGGTTACACTTTCGTTTAGGGTTGAGGTTTACGGTTAGGGTTAAGATGAGGGGTTAGGGTTTGGTATAGGGTAATGGTTAAAAGTTAGGATTAGGGTTGAAGATTAGGATTAGGGTTAGTATTAAAGGTTAGCATGAGAGTTAACGCTTAGGGTTAAGGTTAAGGGTTAGGGTTTAGGGTTAGGATTAGGGTTAGGTTTAGTTTTAGGGTTAGAGTTATGTGCTATGGTTTGTGTTTCAGGTTAGGTTTAGGTTTACTGGTCACTTTTAGGGTTACGTTTAGGGGGTAGCATTAGGGTTCGGGTTAGGGTTAAGGGATAGGATTAGAGATAAGTGTTGGGATTATGGTTAGGTTTTAGTGTTAGGGTTAGCATTAAGGATTAGGGTTAGGGTCAGGGTTAAATGCTTGGGTGCGGGTAATGGTTAGGGTCAGGGTTTAGGTTCACGGATAGGGTTAGTGTTAATGGTTAAGGGTAGGTTTAGGGTTCAGGGTTAGTGTTAGCATTAGGGCTTAAGGTTAGGATTAGGCGGTAGGTTAGATTTAGGGTTAGATCTAGGCGTTAGGGTAAGAGCTAGCGTTAGGGTTAAGAGATAGGGTTAGGTTTAATGCTTAGGATTAGGGTTAGGGTTTGGGGTTAAAGTAATTGTTAGGGGTTAGATTTAAGGGTTCAAGGTTAGGGTTATTTTTAGCTGTAGTGTTAGGGTTAGGGATAAGGGATCCCATTAGCATTAAGGGTCTTCCTTACTGTAGGGTTAAGGGTTAGGCTTAGAGTTAAAGGTTAAAGTTAGGGTCAGTGTTAAGATTTAGGGTGAGGGTTAACGGTTAGGGTAAAGGTTAAGTGTTAGGGTTAGGGATTAGTGATTAGGGTTTTTGGTAGTGTTAGGGTTAGCGGTTAGTAGTTAGTGTTTTATGAAGGGGTATGGTTAGAATTAGGATTGGGGTTAGATTTAGGGTGAGGTATAGGGGTTAGGTTTAGGGGTTAGTTTTAGGGTAAAAGGATAGGATTAGGGTTACGGGTTGGGCTTAGGTTCAGGGTTAAAGTTTCCTGCTGGAGTTAGAGATAGGGTTCAGGGTTAGCTTTAGGGGTTCTGGTTAGGGTTAGGTGTTAGTTTAGTGTCAGGGTTAGGTCTAGTCGTGAGGGTAAGGTTTAGGGTTAGCTTAAGAGCTAGGGATACGTTTAATGGTTAGGATTAGGATTAGGGTTAAGGGTTAGGGTAAGGCTTAGGGGTTAGGGTGAAGGGTTAGGGTCAAGGGTTAGGGTTTTTGTTAGGCATAGTGTTGGGGTTAGAAATAAGGTTTACTGTCAGTGTTAGGGTTGTAGGTAGGGTTACGGTTAGGGTTAGCGGTTTAGAATTAGGGTTAGGGATTACGTGTCACAGTGATGACTAGGAGATAGGGTTAGAATTAAGGGATAGGGGTTGTTCTCATGAAATGGGTTATGAATTAACGTTAGGATAAGAGGTTAAAGTTAGGCGCACGGTGAGGTTTACGTGTTAAGGGGAGAAATAGGAACAGGGTTGGGTGTTATGTTCAGGGTTAGGGTTATCTGTTAAAGGTATTGTTTATGCTTAGTGCACGGGCCCTGTCTGCATTAGGCGGGCGGGGGGAGTTTAGTGGGCTGGGATTGTACCCAGGAACCCACTCTATCATACTCTGGGTATGGGCCCGTGGGTTTCATGCAGGACATAGTGGTAGAGCCTCCTTTCTCGCGTGGCATGGGAGGATTGCAGGCTTTCTAAACTCTAAGGAAGCAAGAAGTCTTAGAATTAGATTTAGGGTTAGGATTTGGTTAGGGTTAAGGATGAAGTTTAGTGTTAGGGTGAGGGCTTAGGGTTAGGGATTAGGGTTAGGGTTAAAGGTTACTCTTAGGTTTAACGGTTGCACTTTGGTTTAGGGTTGAGGTTTAGGGTTAGGGTTAAGATGAGGGGTTAGGGTTTGGTACAGGGTTAGGGTTAAGAGTTAGGTTTAGGGTTGAAGATTAGGATTAGGGTTAGGATTAAAGGTTAGCGTGAGAGTTAACGCTTAGGGTTAAGGTTAAGAGTTAGGGTTTAGGGTTAGGGTTAGGGTTAGGGTTAGTTTTAGGGTTAGAGTTATGTGCTATGGTTTGTGTTAGAAGTTAGGGTTAGGTTTACTGGTCACGGTTAGGGTTACGTTTAGGGGGTAGCATTAAGGTTAGGGTTAGGTTTAATGGATAGGATTAGAGATAAGTGTTGGGCTTAGAGTTAGGGTTTAGTGTTGGGGTTAGCATTAAGGATTTGGGTTAGGGTCAGAGTTAAATGATTGGGTGCGGGTAATGGTTAGGGTCAGGGTTTAGGTTCACGGATAGGGTTAGTGTTAAGGGTTACGGGTAGGTTTAGGGTTCAGGGTTAGTGTTAACATTAGGGCTTAAGGTTAGGATTAGGCGGTAGGTTAGATTTAGGGTTAGATCTAGGCGTTAGGGTAAGGGCTAGCGTTAGGGTTAAGAGATAGGGTTAGGTTTAATGCTTAGGATTAGGGTTAGGGTTTGGGGTTAAAGTAAGTGTTAGGGGTTAGGTTTAAGGATCAAAGGTTAGGGTTGTTTTTAGCTGTAGTGTTAGGGTTAGGGATAAGGGGTCCCATTAGCATTAAGGGTCTTCCTTCCTGTAGGATTAAGGGTTAGGCTTAGAGTTAAAGGTTAAGGTTAAGGTCAGTGTTAAGATTTAGGGTGAGGGTTAACGGTTAGGGTAAAGGTTAAGCGTTAGGGTTAGGGATTAGTGATTAGGGTTTTTGGTTAGTGTTAGGGTTAGCGGTTAGGAGTTAGTGTTTTATGAAGGGGTATGGTTAGAATTAGGATTGGGGTTAGAGTTAGTGTGAGGTATAGGGGTTAGTTTTAGGGGTTAGTTTTAGGGTAAAAGGATAGGATTAGGGTTACGGGTTGGGCTTAGGTTTTGGATTAAAGTTTACTGCTGGGGTTAGGGATAGGGTTCAGGGTTAGCTTTAGGGGTTCTGTTTAGGGTTAGGTGTTAGGTTAGTGTGAGGGTTAGGTCTAGTCGTGAGGTAAGGTTTAGGGTTAGCTTTAAGAGCTAGGGTTAGGTTTAATGGTTAAGATTAGGTTAGGGTTAAGGGTTAGGGTAAGGCTTAGGGGTTAGGGTGAAGGGTTAGGGTGAAGGGTTAGGGTTCTTGTTAGGCATAGCGTTGGGGTTAGAAGTAAGGGTTACTGTCAGTGTTAGGGTTGTAGGTAGGGTTACGATTAGGGATAGCGGTTTAGAATTAGGGTTAGGGATTAGGTGTCACAGTGATGACTAGGAGATAGGGTTAGAATTATGGGATAGGGGTTGTTCTCAGGAAATGGGTTATGCATTAACGTTAGGATAAGAGGTTAAAGTTAGGCACACGGTGAGGTTTACGTGTTAAGGGGAGAAATAGGAACAGGGTTGGGTGTTATGTTCAGGGTATGGTTATCTGTTGAAGGTATTGTTTATGCTTAGCGCACGGGCCCTGTCTGCATTAGGCGGGCGGGGGAAGTTTAGGGGGCTGGGATTGTACCCGGGAACCCACTCTATCATACTCTGGGTATGGGCCCGTGGGTTTCATGCAGGACACAGTGGTAGAGCCTCCTTTCACGCATGGCATGGGAGGATTGCAGGCTTTCTAAACTCTAAGAAAGCAAGAAGTCTGAGAATTAGATTTAGGGTTAGGATTCTGGTTAGGGTTAAGGATGAAGTTTAGTGTTAGGGTGAGGGCTTAGGGTTAGGGATTAGGGTTAGGGTTAAAGGTTACTCTTAGGTTTAACGGTTACACTTTGGTTTAGGGTTGAGGTTTACGGTTAGGGTTAAGATGAGGGGTTAGGGTTTGGTACAGGGTTAGGGTTAAGTGTTAGGTTTAGGGTTGAAGATTAGGATTAGGGTTAGGATTAAAGGTTAGCGTGAGAGTTAACGCTTAGGGTTAAGGTTAAGAGTTAGGGTTTAGGGTTAGGGTTAGGGTTAGGGTTAGTTTTAGGGTTAGACTTATGTGCTATGGTTTGTGTTAGAGGTTAGGGTTAGGTTTACTGGTCACGGTGAGGGTTACGTTTAGGGGGTAGCATTAGGCTTAGGGTTAAGGTTAAGGGATAGGATTAGGGATAAGTGTTGGGCTTAGAGTTAGGGTTTAGTGTTAGGGTTAGAATTAAGTATTAGGGTTAGGGTCAGGGTTAAATGATTGGGTGCGGGTAATGGTTAGGGTCAGGTTTAAGGTTCACGGATAGGGTTAGTGTTAAGGGTTACGGGTAGGTTTAGGGTTCAGGGTTAGAGTTAGCATTAGGGCTTAAGGTTAAGATTAGGCGGTAGGTTAGATTTAGGGTTAGATCGAGGCGTTAGGGTAAGGGCTAGCGTTAGGGTTAAGAGATACGGTTAGGTTTAATGCTTAGGATTAGGGTTAGGGTTTGGAGTTAAAATAAGTGTTAGGGGTTAGGTTTAAGGATCCAAGGTTAGGGTTATTTTTAGCTGTAGTGTTAGGGTTAGGGATAAGGGATCCCATTAGCATTAAGGGTCTTCCTTACTGTAGGGTTAAGGGTTAGGCTTAGAGTTAAAGGTTAAGGTTAGGGTCAGTGTTAAGATTTAGGGTGAGGGTTAACGGTTAGGGTAAAGGTTAAGCGTTAGGGTTAGGGATTAGTGATTAGGGATTTTGGTTAGTGTTAGGGTTTGCGGTTAGGAGTTAGTGTTTTATGAAGGGGTATGGTTAGAATTAGGATTGGGGTAGAGTTAGGGTGAGGTATAGGGTTAGGTTTAGGGGTTAGTTTTAGGGTAAAAGGATAGCATTAGGGTTACGGGTTGGGCTTAGGTTTAGGGTTAAAGTTTACTGCTAGAGTTAGGGATAGGGTTCAGGGTTAGCTTTAGGGGTTCTGGTTAGGGTTAGGTGTTAGGTTAGTGTCAGGGTTAGGTCTAGTCGTGAAGGTAAGGTTAGGGTTAGCTTTAAGAGCTAGGGTTAGGTTTAATGGTTAGGATTAGGATTAGGGTTAAGGGTTAGGGTAAGGCTTAGGGGTTAGGGTGAAGGGTTAGGGTCAAGGGTTAGGGTTTTTGTTAGGCATAGCGTTGGGGTTAGAAGTAAGGGTTACTGTCAGTGTTAGGGTTGTAGGTAGGGTTACGGTTAGGGTTAGCGGTTTAGAATTAGGGTTAGGGATTAGGTGTCACAGTGATGACTAGGAGATAGTGTTAGAATTATGGGATAGGGGTTGTTCTCAGGAAATTTGTTATGCATTAACGTTAGGATAAGAGGTTAAAGTTAGGCGCACGGTGAGGTTTACGTGTTAAGGGGAGAAATAGGAACAGGGTTGGGTGTTATGTTCAGGGTTAGGGTTATCTGTTAAAGGTATTGTTTACGCTTAGCGCACGGGCCCTGTCTGCATTAAGCGGGCGGGGGGAGTTTAGGGGGCTGGGATTGTACCCGGGAACCCACTCTATCATACTCTGGGTATGGGCCCGTGGGTTTCATGCAGGACACAGTGGTAGAGCCTCCTTTCACTCATGGCATGGGAGGATTGCAGGCTTTCTAAACTCTAAGAAAGCAAGACGTCTTAGAATTAGATTTAGGGTTAGGATTCTGGTTAGGGTTAAGGATGAAGTTTAGTGTTAGGGTGAGGGCTTAGGGTTAGGGATTAGGGTTAGGGTTAAAGGTTACTCTTAGGTTTAACGGTTACACTTTGGTTTAGGGTCGAGGTTTACCGTTAGGGTTAAGATGAGGGGTTAGGGTTTGGTACAGGGTTAGGGTTAAGTGTTAGGTTTAGGGTTGAAGATTAGGAATAGGGTTAGGATTAAAGGTTAGCGTGAGAGTAAACGCTTATTATAATGTTAAGAGTTAGGGTTTAGGGTTAGGGTTAGGGTTAGGTTTAGTTTTAGGGTTAGACTTATGTGCTATGGCTTGTGTTACAGGTTACAGTTAGCTTTACTGGTCACGGTTAGGGTTACGTTTAGGGGGTAGCATTAGGGTTAGGGTTAGGGTTAAGGGATAGGATTAGGGATAAGTGTTGGGCTTAGGGTTAGGGTTTAGTGTTAGGGTTAGCATTAAGGATTAGGGTTAGGGTCAGGGTTAAATGCTTGGGTGCGGGTAATGGTTAGGGTCAGGGTTTAGGTTCACGGCTAGGGTTAGTGTTAAGGGTTACGGGGAAGGTTTAGGGTTCAGGGTAAGAGTTAGCATTAGGGCTTAAGGTTAGGATTAGGCGGTACGTTAGATTTAGGTTAGATCTAGGCGTTAGGGTAAGGGCTAGCGTTAGGGTTAAGAGATAGGGTTAGGTTTAATGCTTAGGATTAGGGTTAGGGTTTGGGGTTAAAGTAAGTGTTAGGGGTTAGGTTTAAGGATCCAAGGTTAGGGTTATTTTTAGCTGTAGTGTTAGGGTTAGGGATAAGGGATCCCATTAGCATTAAGGGTCTTCCTTACTGTAGGGTTAAGGGTTAGGCTTAGAGTTAAAGGTTAAGGTTAGGGTCAGTGTTAAGATTTAGGGTGAGGGTTAACGGTTAGGGTAAAGGTTAAGCGTTAGGGTTAGGGATTAGTGATTAGGGTTTTTGCTTAGTGTTAGGTTTAGCGGTTAGGAGTCAGTGTTTTATGAAGGGGTATGGTTAGAATTAGGATTGGGGTTAGAGTTAGGGTGAGGTATAGGGGTTAGGTTTAGGGGTTAGTTTTAGGGTAAAAGGATAGGATTAGGGTTGCGGGTTGGGCTTAGGTTTAGGGTTAAAGTTTACTGCTAGGGTTAGGGATAGGGTTCAGGGTTAGCTTTAGGGGTTCTGGTTAGGGTTAGGTGTTAGGTTAGTGTCAGGGTTAGGTCTAGTCGTGAGGGTAAGGTTTAGGGTTAGCTTTAAGAGCTAGGGTTAGGTTTATTGGTTAGGATTAGGATTAGGGTTAAGGGTTAGGGTAAGGCTTAGCGGTTAGGGTGAAGGGTTAGGGTCAAGGGTTAGGGTTTTTGTTAGGCATAGCGTTGGGGTTAGAAGTAAGGGTTACTGTCAGTGTTAGGGTTGTAGGTAGGGTTACGGTTAGGATTAGCGGTTTAGAATTAGGGTTAGGGATTAGGTGTCACAGTGATGACTAGGAGATAGGTTTAGAATTATGGGATGGGGTTGTTCTCAGGAAATGGGTTATGCATTAACGTTAGGATAAGAGGTTAAAGTTAGGGGCAGGGTGAGATTTACGTGTTAAGGGGAGAAATAGGAACTGGGTTGGGTGTTATGTTCAGGGTTAGGGTTATCTGTTAAAGGTATTGTTTATGCTTAGCGCACGGGCCCTGTCTGCATTAGGCGGGCGGGGGGAGTTTAGGCGGCTGGGATTGTACCCGGGAACCCACTCTATCATACTCTGGGTATGGGCCCGTGTGTTTCATGCAGGACACAGGGGTAGAGCCTCCTTTCACGCATGGCATGGGAGGATTGCAGGCTTTCTAAACTCTAAGAAAGCAAGAAGTCTGAGAATTAGATTTAGGGTTAGGATTCTGGTTAGGGTTAAGGATGAATTTTAGTGTAAGGGTGAGGGCTTAGGGTTAGGGAATAGGGTTAGGGTTACAGGTTACTCTTAGGTTTAACGGTTACACTTTGGTTTAGGGTTGAGGTTTACGGTTAGGGTTAAGATGAGAGGTTAGAGTTTGGTACAGGGTTAGGGTTAAGTGTTAGGTTTAGGGTTGAAGATTAGGATTAGGGTTAGGATTAAAGGTTAGCGTGAGAGTTAACGCTTAGGGTTAAGGTTAAGAGTTAGGGTTTAGGGTTAGGGTTAGGGTTAGGGTTAGTTTTAGGGTTAGAGTTATGTGCTATGGTTTGTGTTATAGGTTAGGGTTAGGTTTACTGGTCACGGTTAGGGTTACGTTTAGGAGGTAGCATTAGGGTTAGGGTTAGGGTTAAGGGATAGGATTAGGGTTAAGTGTTGGGCTTAGGGTTAGGGTTTAGTGTTAGTTTTATCATTAAGGATTAGGGTTAGAATCAGGTTTAAATTCTTGGGTGCGGGTAATGGTTAGGGTCAGTGTTTAGGTTCATGGATAGGGTTAGTGCTAAGGGTTATGGGTAGGTTTAGGGTTCAGGGTTAGTGTTAGCATTAGGGCTTAAGGTTAGGATTAGGCGGTAGGTTAGATTTAGGGTTAGATCTAGGCGTTAGGGTAAGGGCTAGCGTTCGGGTTAAGAGATAGGGTTAGGTTTAATGCTTAGGATTAGGGTTAGGTTTTGGGATTAAAGTAAGTGTTAGGGGTTAGGTTTAAGGATCCAAGGTTAGGGTTATTTTTAGCTGTAGTGTTAGGGCTAGGGATAAGGGATCCCAATAGCATTAAGGGTCTTCCTTACTGTAGGGTTAAGGGTTAGGCTTAGAGTTAAAGGTTAAGGTTAGGGTCAGTGTTAAAATTTAGGGTGAGGGTTAACGGTCAGGGTAAAGGTTAAGCGTTAGGGTTAGGGATTAGTGATTAGGGTTTTGGTTAGTGTTAGGGTTAGCGGTTAGGAGTTAGTGTTTTATGAAGGGGTATGGTTAGAATTAGGATTGGGGTTAGAGTTAGGGTGAGGTATAGGGGTTACGTTTAGGGGTTAGTTTTAGGGTAAAAGGATAGGATTAGTGTTACGGGTTGGGCTTAGGTTTAGGGTTAAAGTTTCCTGCTAGGGTTAGGGATAGGGTTCAGGGTTAGCTTTAGGGGTTCTGGTTAGGGTTGGTGTTAGGTTAGTGTCAGGGTTAGGTCTAGTCGTGAGGGTAAGGTTTAGGGTTAGCTTTAAGAGCTAGGGTTAGGTTTAATGGTTAGGATTAGGATTAGGGTTAAGGGTTAGAGTAAGGCTTAGGGGTTAGGGTGAAGGGTTAGGGTCAAGGGTTAGGGTTTTTGTTAGGCATAGCGTTGGGGTTAGAAGTAAGGGTTACTGTCAGTGTTAGGGTTGTAGGTAGGGTTACGGTTAGGGTTAGCGGTTTAGAATTAGGGTTAGGGATTAGGTGTCACAGTGATGACTAGGAGATAGGGTTAGATTATGGGATAGGGGTTGTTCTCAGGAAATGGGTTATGCACTAACGTTAGGATAAGAGGTTAAAGTTAGGCGCACGGTGAGGTTTACGTGTTAAGGGGAGAAATAGGAACAGGGTTGGGTGTTATGTTCAGGGTTAGGGTTATCTGTTAAAGGTATTGTTTATGCTTAGCGCACGGGCCCTGTCTGCATTAGGCGGGCGGGGGGAGTTTAGGGGGCTGGGATTGTACCCGGGAACCCAGTCTATCATACTCTGGGTATGGGCCCGTGTGTTTCATGCAGGACACAGTGGTAGAGCCTCCTTTCACGCATGGCATGGGAGGATTGCAGGCTTACTAAACTCTAAGAAAGCAAGAAGTCTGAGAATTAGATTTAGGGTTAGGATTCTGGTTAGGGTTAAGGATGAAGTTTAGTGTTAGGGTGAGGGCTTAGGGTTAGGGATTAGTGTTAGGGTTAAAGGTTACTCTTAGGTTTAACGGTTACACTTTGGTTTAGGGTTGAGGTTTACGGTTAGGGTTAAGATGAGGGGTTAGGGCTTGGTACAGGGTTAGGGTTAAGTGTTAGGTTTAGGGTTGAAGATTAGGATTAGGGTTAGGATTAAAGGTTAGCGTGAGAGTTAACGCTTAGGGTTAAGGTTAAGAGTTAGGGTTTAGGGTTAGGGTTAGAGTTAGGGTTAGGGTTAGAGTTATGTGCTATGGTTTGTGTTAGAGGTTAGGGTTAGGTTTACTGGTCACGGTTAGGGTGACGTTTAGGGGGTAGCATTAGGGTTAGGGTTAGGGTTAAGGGATAGGATTAGGGATAAGTGTTGGGCTTAGGGTTAGGGTTTAGTGTTAGGGTTAGCATTAAGGATTACGGTTAGGCTGAGGGTTAAATGTTTGGGGGCGTTTAATGGTTAGGGTCAGGTTTAAGGTTCACGGATAGGGTTAGTGTTAAGGGTTACGGGTAGGTTTAGGGTTCATGGTTAGTGTTAGCATTAGGGCTTAAGGTTAGGATTAGGCGGTAGGTTAGATTTAGGGTTAGGTGTAGGCGTTAGGGTAAGGGCTAGCGTTAGGGTTAAGAGATAGGGTTAGGTTTAATGCTTAGGATTAGGGTTAGTGTTTGGGGTTAAAGTAAGTGTTAGGGGTTAGGTTTAAGGATCAAAGGTTAGGGTTGTTTTTAGCTGTAGTGTTAGGGTTAGGGATAAGGGATCCCATTAGCATTAAGGGTCTTCCTTACTGTAGGATTAAGGGTTAGGCTTAGAGTTAAAGGTTAAGGTTAGGGTCAGTGTTAAGATTTAGGGTGAGGGTTAACGGTTAGGGTAAAGGTTAAGCGTTAGGGTTAGGGATTAGTGATTAGGGTTTTTGGTTAGTGTTAGGGTTAGCGGTTAGGAGTTAGTGTTTTATGAAGGGGTATGGTTAGAATTAGGATTGGGGTTAGAGTTAGGGTGAGGTATAGGGGTTAGGTTTAGGGGTTAGGTTTAGGGTAAAAGGATAGGATTAGGGTTACGGGTTGGGCTTAGGTTTTGGATTAAAATTTACTGCTGGGGTTAGGGATAGGGTTCAGGGTTAGCTTTAGGGGTTCTGTTTAGTGTTAGGTGTTAGGTTAGTGTGAGGGTTAGGTCTAGTCGTGAGGTAAGGTTTAGGGTTAGCTTTAAGAGCTAGGGTTAGGTTTAATGGTTAGGATTAGGTTAGGGTTAAGGGTTAGGGTAAGGCTTAGGGGTTAGGGTGAAGGGTTAGGGTGAAGGGTTAGGGTTCTTGTTAGGCATAGCGTTGGGGTTAGAAGTAAGGGTTACTGTCAGTGTTAGGGTTGTAGGTAGGGTTACGATTAGGGATAGCGGTTTAGAATTAGGGTTAGGGATTAGGTGTCACAGTGATGACTAGGAGATAGGGTTAGAATTATGGGATAGGGGTTGTTCTCAGGAAATGGGTTATGCATTAACGTTAGGATAAGAGGTTAAAGTTAGGCACACGGTGAGGTTTACGTGTTAAGGGGAGAAATAGGAACAGGGTTGGGTGTTATGTTCAGGGTATTGTTATCTGTTGAAGGTATTGTTTATGCTTAGCGCACGGGCCCTGTCTGCATTAGGCGGGCGGGGGAAGTTTAGGGGGCTGGGATTGTACCCGGGAACCCACTCTATCATACTCTGGGTATGGGCCCGTGGGTTTCATGCAGGACACAGTGGTAGAGCCTCCTTTCACGCATGGCATTGGTGGATTGCAGGCTTTCTAAACTCTAAGCAAGCAAGAAGTCTGAGAATTAGATTTAGGGTTAGGATTCTGGTTAGGGTTAAGGATGAAGTTTAGTGTTAGGGTGAGGGCTTAGGGTTAGGGATTAGGGTTAGGGTTAAAGGTTACTCTTAGGTTTAACGGTTACACTTTGGTTTAGGGTTGAGGTTTACGGTTAGGGTTAAGATGAGGGGTTAGGGTTTGGTACAGGGTTAGGGTTAAGTGTTAGGTTTAGGGTTGAAGATTAGGATTAGGGTTAGGATTAAAGGTTAGCGTGAGAGTTAACGCTTAGGGTTAAGGTTAAGAGTTAGGGTTTAGGGTTAGGGTTAGGGTTAGGGTTAGTTTTAGGGTTAGAGTTCTGTGCTATGGTTTGTGTTAGAGGTTAGGGTTAGGTTTACTGGTCACGGTGAGGGTTACGTTTAGGGGGTAGCATTAGGCTTAGGGTTAAGGTTAAGGGATAGGATTAGGGATAAGTGTTGGGCTTAGAGTTAAGGTTTAGTGTTAGGGTTAGCATTAAGTATTAGGGTTAGGGTCAGGGTTAAATGATTGGGTGCGGGTAATGGTTAGGGTCAGGGTTAAGGTTCACGGATAGGGTTAGTGTTAAGGGTTACGGGTAGGTTTAGGGTTCAGGGTTAGAGTTAGCATTAGGGCTTAAGGTTAAGATTAGGCGGTAGGTTAGATTTAGCGTTAGATCGAGGCGTTAGGGTAAGAGCTAGCGTTAGGGTTAAGAGATAGGGTTAGGTTTAATGCTTAGGATTAGGGTTAGGGTTTGGAGTTAAAATAAGTGTTAGGGGTTAGGTTTAAGGATCCAAGGTTAGGGTTATTTTTAGCTGTAGTGTTAGGGTTAGGGATAAGGGATCCCATTAGCATTAAGGGTCTTCCTTACTGTAGGGTTAAGGGTTAGGCTTAGAGTTAAAGGTTAAGGTTAGGGTCAGTGTTAAGATTTAGGGTGAGGGTTAACGGTTAGGGTAAAGGGTAAGCGTTAGGGTTAGGGATTAGTGATTAGGGATTTTGGTTAGTGTTAGGGTTTGCGGTTAGGAGTTAGTGTTTTATGAAGGGGTATGGTTAGAATTAGGATTGGGGTAGAGTTCGGGTGAGGTATAGGGTTAAGTTTAGGGGTTAGTTTTAGGGTAAAAGGATAGGATTAGGGTTACGGGTTGGGCTTAGGTTTAGGGTTAAAGTTTACTGCTAGGGTTAGGGATAGGGTTCAGGGTTAGCTTTAGGGGTTCTGGTTAGGGTTAGGTGTTAGGTTAGTGTCAGGGTTAGGTCTAGTCGTGAAGGTAAGGTTAGGGTTAGCTTTAAGAGCTAGGGTTAGGTTTAATGGTTAGGATTAGGATTAGGGTTAAGGGTTAGGGTAAGGCTTAGGGGTTAGGGTGAAGGGTTAGGGTCAAGGGTTAGGGTTTTTGTTAGGCATAGCGTTGGGGTTAGAAGTAAGGGTTACTGTCAGTGTTAGGGATGTAGGTAGGGTTACGGTTAGGGTTAGCGGTTTAGAATTAGGGTTAGGGATTAGGTGTCACAGTGATGACTAGGAGATAGGGTTAGAATTATGGGATAGGGGTTGTTCTCAGGAAATGGGTTATGCATTAACGTTAGGATAAGAGGTTAAAGTTAGGCGCACCGTGAGGTTTACGTGTTAAGGGGAGAAATAGGAACAGGGTTGGGTGTTATGTTCAGGGTTAGGGTTATCTGTTAAAGGTATTGTTTATGCTTAGCGCATGGGCCCTGTCTGCATTAGGCGGGCAGGGGGAGTTTAGGGAGCTGGGATTGTACCCGGGAACCCACTCTATCATACTCTGGGTATGGGCCCATGGGTTTCATGCAGGACACAGTGGTAGAGCCTCCTTTCACGCATGGCATGGGAGGATTGCAGGCTTTCTGAACTCTAAGAAAGCAAGAAGTCTGAGAATTAGATTTAGGGTTAGGATTCTGGTTAGGGTTAAGGATGAAGTTTAGTGTTAGGGTGAGGGCTTAGGGTTAGGGATTAGGGTTAGGGTTAAAGGTTACTCTTAGGTTTAACGGTTACACTATGGTTTAGGGTTAGGTTTACGGTTAGGGTTAAGATGAGGGGTTAGGGTTTGGTACAGGGTTAGGGTTAAGTGTTAGGTTTAGGGTTGAAGATTAGGATTAGGGTTAGGATTAAAGGTTAGCGTGAGAGTTAACGCTTAGGGTTAAGGTTAAGAGTTAGGGTTAGGGTTAGTTTTAGGGTTAGAGTTATCTGCTATGGTTTGTGTTAGAGGTTAGGGTTAGGTTTACTGGTCACGGTTAGGGTTACGTTTAGGGGGTAGCATTAGGGTTAGGGTTAGGGTTAAGGGATAGGTTTAGGGATAAATGTTGGGCTTAGTTTTAGGGTTTAGTGTTAGGTTTAGCATTAAGGATTAGGGTTAGGTTCAGGGTTAAATGTTTGGGTGCGGTTAATGGTTAGGGTCAGGTTTAAGGTTCACGGATAGGGTTAGTGTTAAGGGTTACGGGTAGGTTTAGGGTTCAGGTTTAGTGTTAGCATTAGTGCTGAAGGTTAGGATTAGGCGGTAGGTTAGATTTAGGGTTAGATCTAGGCGTTAGGGTAAGGGCTAGCGTTAGGTTTAAGAGATAGGGTTAGGTTTAATGCTTAGGATTAGGGTTAGGGTTTGGGGTTAAAGTAAGTGTTAGGGGTTAGGTTTAAGGATCCAAGGTTAGGGTTATTTTTAGCTGTAGTGTTAGGGTTAGGGATAAGGGATCCCATTAGCATTAAGGGTCTTCCTTACTGTAGGGTTAAGGCTTAGGCTTAGAGTTAAAGATTAATGTTAGGGTCAGTATTAAGATTTAGGGTGAGGGTTAATGGTTAGGGTAAAGGGTAAGCGTTAGGGTTAGGGATTAGTGATTAGGGTTTTTGGTTAGTGTTAGGGTTAGCGGTTAGGAGTTAGTGTTTTATGAAGGGGTATGGTTAGAATTAGGATTGGGGTTAGAGTTAGGGTGAGGTATAGGGGTTAGGTTAGGGGTTAGTTTTAGGGTAAAAGGATAGGATTAGGGTTACGGGTTGGACTTAGGTTTAGGGTTAAAGTTTACTGCTAGGGTTAGGGATAGGGTTCAGGGTTAGCTTTAGGGGTTCTGGTTAGGGTTAGGTGTTAGGTTAGTGTCAGGGTTAGGTCTAGTCGTGAGGGTAAGGTTTAGGGTTAGCTTTAAGAGCTAGGGTTAGGTTTAATGGTTAGGATTAGGATTAGGGTTAAGGGTTCGGGTAAGGCTTAGGGGTTAGGGTGAAGGGTTAGGGTCAAGGGTTAGGGTTTTTGTTAGGCATAGCGTTGGGTTTAGAAGTAAGGGTTACTGTCAGTGTTAGGGTTGTAGGTAGGGTTACGGTTAGGGTTAGCGGTTTAGAATTAGGGTTAGGGATTAGGTGTCACAGTGATGACTAGGAGATAGGGTTAGAATTATGGGATAGGGGTTGTTCTCAGGAAATGGGTTATGCATTAACGTTAGGATAAGAGGTTAAAGTTAGGCGCACGGTGAGGTTTACGTGTTAAGGGGAGAAATAGGAACAGGGTTGGGTGTTATGTTCAGGGTTAGGGTTATCTGTTAAAGGTATTGTTTATGCTTAGCGCACGGGCTCTGTCTGCATTAGGCGGGCGGGGGGAGTTTAGGGGGCTGGGATTGTACCCGGGAACCCACTCTATCATACTCTGGGTATGGGCCCGTGGGTTTCATGCAGGACACAGTGGTAGAGCCTCCTTTCCCGCATGGCACGGGAGGATTGCAGGCTTTCTAAACTCTAAGAAAGCAAGAAGTCTGAGAATTAGATTTAGGGTTAGGATTATTGTTAGGGTTAAGGATGAAGTTTAGTGTTAGGGTGAGGGCTTAGGGTTAGGGATTAGGGTTAGGGTTAAAGGTTACTCTTAGGTTTAACGGTTACACTTTGGTTTCGGGTTGAGGTTTACGGTTAGGGTTAAGATGAGGGGTTAGTGTTTGGTACAGGGTTAGGGTTAAGTGTTAGGTTTAGGGTTGAAGATTAGGATTAGGGTTAGGATTAAAGGTTAGCGTGAGAGTTAACGCTTAGGGTTAAGGTTAAGAGTTAGGGTTTAGGGTTAGGATTAGTTTTAGGGTTAGAGTTATGTGCTATGGTTTGTGTTAGAGGTTAGGGTTAGGTTTACTGGTCACGGTTAGGGTGACGTTTAGGGGGTAGCATTAGGGTTAGGGTTAGGGTTAAGGGATAGGATTAGGGATAAGTGTTGGGCTTAGGGTTAGGGTTTAGTGTTAGGGTTAGCATTAAGGATTACGGTTAGGGTGAGGGTTAAATGTTTGGGTGCGGTTAATGGTTAGGGTCAGGTTTAAGGTTCACGGATAGGGTTAGTGTTAAGGGTTACGGGTAGGTTTAGGGTTCAGGGTTAGTGTTAGCATTAGTGCTGAAGGTTAGGATTAGGCGGTAGGTTAGATTTAGGGTTAGATCTAGGCGTTAGGGTAAGGGCTAGTGTTAGGTTTAAGAGATAGGGTTAGGTTTAATGCTTAGGATTAGGGTTAGGGTTTGGGGTTAAAGTAAGTGTTAGGGGTTAGGTTTAAGGATCCAAGGTTAGGGTTATTTTTAGCTGTAGTGTTAGGGTTAGGAATAACGGATCCCATTAGCATTAAGGGTCTTCCTTACTGTAGGGTTAAGGGTTAGGCTTAGAGTTAAAGGTTAAGGTTAGGGTCATTGTTTAGATTTAGGGTGAGGGTTAACCGTTAAGGTAAAGGTTAAGCGTTAGGGTTAGGGATTAGTGATTAGGGTTTTTGGTTAGTGTTAAGGTTAGCGGTTACGAGTTAGTGTTTTATGAAGGGGTATGGTTAGAATTAGGATTGGGGTTAGAGTTAGGGTGAGGTATAGGGGTTAGGTTTTGGGTTAGTTTTAGGGTAAAAGGATACGATTAGGGTTACGGGTTGGGCTTAGGTTTAGCGTTAAAGTTTACTGCTAGGGTTAGGGATAGGGTTCAGGGTTAGCTTTAGGGGTTCTGGTTAGGGTTAGGTGTTAGGTTAGTGTCAGGGTTAGGTCTAGTCGTGAGGGTAAGGTTTAGGGTTAGCTTTAAGAGCTAGGGTTAGGTTTAATGGTTAGGATTAGGATTAGGGTTAAGGGTTCGGGTAAGGCTTAGGGGTTAGGGTGAAGGGTTAGGGTCAAGGGTTAGGGTTTTTGTTAGGCATAGCGTTGGGGTTAGAAGTAAGGGTTACTGTCAGTGTTAGGGTTGTAGGTAGGGTTACGGTTAGGGTTAGCGGTTTAGAATTAGGGTTAGGGATTAGGTGTCACAGTGATGACTAGGAGATAGGGTTAGAATTATGGGATAGGGGTTGTTCTCAGGAAATGGGTTATGCATTAACGTTAGGATAAGAGGTTAAAGTTAGGCGCACGGTGAGGTTTACGTGTTAAGGGGAGAAATAGGAACAGGGTTGGGTGTTATGTTCAGGCTTAGGGTTATCTGTTAAAGGTATTGTTTATGCTTAGCGCACGGGCTCTGTCTGCATTAGGCGGGCGGGGGGAGTTTAGGGGGCTGGGATTGTACCCGGGAACCCACTCTATCATACTCTGGGTATGGGCCCGTGGGTTTCATGCAGGACACAGTGGTAGAGCCTCCTTTCCCGCATGGCACGGGAGGATTGCAGGCTTTCTAAACTCTAAGAAAGCAAGAAGTCTGAGAATTAGATTTAGGGTTAGGATTATGGTTAGGGTTAAGGATGAAGTTTAGTGTTAGGGTGAGGGCTTAGGGTTAGGGATTAGGGTTAGGGTTAAAGGTTACTCTTAGGTTTAACGGTTACACTTTGGTTTAGGGTTGAGGTTTACGGTTAGGGTTAAGATGAGGGGTTAGTGTTTGGTACAGGGTTAGGGTTAAGTGTTAGGTTTAGGGTTGAAGATTAGGATTAGGGTTAGGATTAAAGGTTAGCGTGAGAGTTAACGCTTAGGGTTAAGGTTAAGAGTTAGGGTTTAGGGTTAGGTTTAGGGTTAGGGTTAGTTTTAGGGTTAGAGTTATGTCCTATGGTTTGTGTTAGAGGTTAGGGTTAGGTTTACTGGTCACGGTTAGGGTAACGTTTCGGGGGTAGCATTAGGGTTAGGGTTAGGGTTAAGGGATAGGATTAGGGTTAAGTGCTCGGCTTAGGATTAGGGTTTAGTGTTAGGTTTATCATTAAGGATTAGGGTTAGAATCAGGGTTAAATGCTTGGGTGCGGGTAATGGTTAGGGTCAGGGTTAAGGTTCACAGATAGGGTTAGTGTTAAAGGTTACGGGTAGGTTTAGGGTTCAGGGTTAGTGTTAGCATTAGGGCTTAAGGTTAGGATAAGGCGGTAGTTAGATTTAGGGTTAGATCTAGGCGTTAGGTAAGGGCTAGCGTTAGGGTTAAGAGATAGGGTTAGGTTTAATGCTTAGGATTAGGGTTAGGGTTTGGGGTTAAAGTAAGTGTTAGGGGTTAGGTTTAAGGATCCAAGTTTAGGGTTATTTTTAGCTGTAGTGTTAGGGTTAGGGATAAGGGATCCCATTAGCATTAAGGGTCTTCCTTACTGTAGGGTTAAGGGTTAGGCTTAGAGTTAAAGGTTAAGGTTAGGGTCAGTGTTAAGATTTAGGGTGAGGGTTAACGGTTAGGGTAAAGGTTAAGCGTTAGGGTTAGGGATTAGTGATTAGGGTTTTTGGTTAGTGTTAGGGTTAGCGGTTAGGAGTTTGTGTTTTATGAAGGGGTATGGTTAGAATTAGGATAGGTATTAATGTTATATTGGCTTGGTAGAACGTGTTGGGGAGAACTCCATCCTTCTCAATATTGGAGAATAGTTTATGTAGGATGGGCACCAGTTCTTCTTTGTATGTTTGGTAGAACGTGTTGGGGAGAACTCCATCCTTCTCAATATTGGAGAATAGTTTATGTAGGATGGGCACCAGTTCTTCTTTGTATGTATGGTAAAATTCAGGTGTGAACCCATCTGGACCAGGGCTTTTCTTTTTGGGAAGGTTTTTTATTGCTGTTTCGATTTCAGTTCTTGATATTGGTCTGTTCAGGTACTCTATTTCTTCCTGGTTGAGCCTGGGAAGACTATGTGTCTCTAAAAATTTGTCCATTTCCTCCACGTTCTCCAGTTTGTGTGCATAAAGATTTTTGTAGAATTCATAGATGATATCTTGTATCTCTGTAGCATCGGTTGTGATTTCTCCTTTCATGTTCCTAATGGAGGTTATTAGAGATTTTACTTTTGTGCTCTTGGTTAGTCTAGCCAGGGGTGTGTCTATTTTGTTTATCTTTTCAAAGAACCAACTTTTTGTTTTATTAATTTCCCTTATAGTTTCTTTGTTGTCCTTTTCATTTAGTTCTGATTTGATCTTAGTAATTTCTCGCCTTCTGCTGGGTTTGGGATCGTTCTGTTCTTCTTTCTCCAGCTCTTTGAGTCTATTCGTTAGGTTGTCTATTTGCATGTTTTCTGTCTTTTTGATATAGGCATTTATGGATATGAATTTTCCTCTCAGGACTGCTTTAGCTGCATCCCATAGATTTTGATAAGTTGTATCTCCATTGTCATTTAATTCAAAGAAATTTTTGATTTCCATCTTGATTTCTTCTTTTATAGAATAATTATTCAGGAGAAGGTTATTTAGCTTCCATGACTTTGAGTAAGAGTGAGGGTTTCTGTTTGTGATCATTGTTACTTTTATTCCGCTGTGATCTGAGAAGATGCATGGTATAATTTCTATTTTTTTGAATTTTTGAAGACATGATTTATGTCCTAGGACATGGTCAATCTTAGAGAATGTCCCGTGAGCTGATGAGAAGAATGTATATTCTGTGGACTTTGGGTAGAATGTCCTATAGATGTCAGCCATGCCCATTTGTTCTAGCATTCTATTTAGGTCCATTATGTCTTTGTTTATTTTCTGTTTAGAGGATCTGTCCTGTACTGTCAGTGGGGTGTTAAAGTCTCCAGCTATTACAGTATTATTATCTATCATCTGGTTCAGATCTAGTAGGGTTTGCTTTATGAATCTAGGTGCACCTAGGTTGGGTGCATATATATTGAGTATAGTCATGGCTTCTTGTTGAATTGTGCCCTTGACCAGTATGTAGTAGCCATTTTTGTCTTTTATTATTTTTGTTGGTTTGAAAGCTAAGTTATTGGAAATTAAGATTGCCACACCAGCTTTCTTTTCGTTACCGTTTGCTTGAAATACCGATTTCCATCCTTTTACTTTCAGTCTAAATGCATCTTTGCTCGTTAGGTGGGTTTCTTGGGGACAGCAGATACTTGGCTTGTGCTTTTTTATCCATTGGGCCAGTCTATGTCTCTTGAGCGGGGAATTCAAGCCATTCACATTTATTGAGAAAACCGATAAGTGAGACGGTTTTTTGTTCAGATTGTTGGGTAGAACTTCATTGCAATGTTTTCTAATCATCAGGGAAATGCAAATCAAAACCACAATGAGATATCACTTAACCCCAGTGAGAATGGCCTTTATCAAAAAAACCCAAAACAACACATGTTGGCGTGGGTGTGGAGAGACAGGAACACTAATACACTGCTGGTGGGACTGCAAACTAGTGCAACCCCTGTGGAAAGCATTATGGAAGTATCTTAAACAGATTCAAGTAGACCTGCCATTTGACCCAGCAATCCCATTACTGGGCATATACCCAAAGGAAAAAAGGTCATTCTGTTACAAAGGCACGTGTACCCAAATGTTTATAGCAGCACAATTCACAATAGCAAAGATGTGGAAACAACCCAAATGCCCATCAATACATGATTGGATTAGTAAACTGTGGTATATGTATACCATGGAATATTACTTAGCTATAAGGAATGATGAAGATACGACATCTCTATGGTTCTCCTGGAGAGAGTTGGAACCCATTATATTAAGTGAAGTATCCCAAGAATGGAAAAACAAGCATCACATGTACTCACCAGAAAATTGGTTTCCCTGATCATCACCTAAATACAAATCTGGGAATGACACCAATTGGACATCAGACTGAGGTGGGGGGTGGGGGAGGGGATGGGGGTATGCCTACACAATGAGTGCATTGCACACATTTTGGGGAGTGGTAAAACTTGAAGGTGCTGACTCGGGAAAGGGGGGGTGGGGAAAAAATATGAAACTATTGTTTTTAACTTGCACTGTTCACTTAATAATTTATCATGAATATTACCCATATTATTTCAAAAAAAAAAAAAAGAATTAGGATTGGGGTTAGAGTTAGGGTGAGGTATAGGGGTTAGGTTTAGGGGTTAGTTTTAGGGTAAAAGGATAGGATTAGGGTTACGGGTTGGGCTTAGGTTTAGGGTTAAAGTTTACTGCTAGGGTTAGGGATAGGGTTCAGGGTTAGCTTTAGGGGTTCTGGTTAGGGTTAGGTGTTAGGTTAGTGTCAGGGTTAGGTCTAGTCGTGAGGGTAAGGTTTAGGGTTAGCTTTAAGAGCTAGGGTTAGGTTTAATGGTTAGGATTAGGATTAGGCTAAGGGTTATCGTAAGGCTTAGGGGTTAGGGTGAAGGGTTAGGGTCAAGGGTTAGGGTTTTTGTTAGGCATAGCGTTGGGGTTAGAAGTAAGGGTTACTGTCAGTGTTAGGGTTGTAGGTAGGGTTACGGTTAGGGTTAGCGGTTTACAATTAGGGTTAGGGATTAGGTGTCACAGTGATGACTAGGAGATAGGGTTAGAATTATGGGATAGGGGTTGTTCTCAGGAAATGGGTTATGCATTAACGTTAGGATAAGAGGTTAAAGTTAGGCGCACGGTGAGGTTTACGTGTTAAGGGGAGAAATAGGAACAGGGTTGGGTGTTATGTTCAGGGTTAGGGTTATCTGTTAAAGGTATTGTTTATGCTTAGCGCACGGGCCCTGTCTGCATTAGGCGGGCGGGGGGAGTTTAGGGGGCTGGGATTGTACCCGGGAACCCACTCTATCATACTCTGGGTATGGGCCCGTGGGTTTCATGCAGGACACAGTGGTAGAGCCTCCTTTCACACATGGCATGGGAGGATTGCAGGCTTTCTAAACTCTAAGAAAGCAAGAAGTCTGAGAATTAGATTTAGGGTTAGGATTATGGTTAGGGTTAAGGATGAAGTTTAGTGTTAGGGTGAGGCATTAGGGTTAGGGTTAAAGGTTACTCTTAGGTTTAACGGCTACACTTTGGTTTCGGGTTGAGGTTTACGGTTAGGGTTAAGATGAGGGGTTAGGGTTTGGTACAGGGTTAGGGTTAAGTGTTAGGTTTAGGGTTGAAGATTAGGATTAGGGTTAGGATTAAAGGTTAGCGTGAGAGTTAACGCTTAGGGTTAAGGTTAAGAGTTAGGGTTTAGGGTTAGGGTTAGGGTTAGTTTTAGGGTTAGAGTTATGTGCTATGGTTTGTGTTAGAGGTTAGGGTTAGGTTTACTGGTCACGGTTAGGGTTAGGTTTAGGGGGTAGCATTAGGGTTAGGGTTAGGGTTAAGGGATAGGATTAGGGTTAAGTGTTGGGCTTAGGGTTAGGGTTTAGTGTTAAGTTTATCATTAAGGATGAGGGTTAGAGTCAGGGTTAAATGCTTGGGTGCGGGTAATGGTTAGGGTCAGGGTTTAGGTTCACGAATTGGGTTAGTGTTAAGGGTTACGGGTAGGTTTAGGGTTCTGGGTTAGTGTTAGCATTAGGGCTTAAGGTTAGGATTAGGCTGTAGGTTAGATTTAGGGTTAGATCTAGGCGTTAGGGTAAGGGCTAGCGTTATGTTTAAGAGATAGGGTTAGGTTTAATGCTTAGGATTAGGGTTAGGGTTTGGGGTTAAAGTAAGTGTTAGGGGTTAGGTTTAAGGATCCAAGGTTAGGGTTATTTTTAGCTGTAGTGTTAGGGTTAGGGATAAGGGATCCCATTAGCATTAAGGGTCATCCTTACTGTAGGGTTAAGGGTTAGGCTTAGAGTTAAAGGTTAAGGTTAGGGTCAGTGTTAAGATTTAGGGTCAGGGTTAACGGTTAGGGTAAAGGTTAAGCATTAGGGTTAGGGATTAGTGATTAGGGTTTTTGGTTAGTGTTAGGGTTAGCGGTTAGGAGTTAGTGTTTTATGAAGGGGTATGGTTAGAATTAGGATTGGGGTTAGAGTTAGGGTGAGGTATAGGAGTTACGTTTAGGGGTTAGTTTTAGGGTAAAAGGATAGGATTAGTGTTACGGGTTGGGCTTAGGTTTAGGGTTAAAGTTTCCTGCTAGGGTTAGGGATAGGGTTCAGGGTTAGCTTTAGGGGTTCTGGTTAGGGTTGGTGTTAGGTTAGTGTCAGGGTTAGGTCTAGTCGTGAGGGTAAGGTTTAGGGTTAGCTTTAAGAGCTAGGGTTAGGTTTAATGGTTAGGATTAGGATTAGGGTTAAGGGTTAGAGTAAGGCTTAGGGGTTAGGGTGAAGGGTTAGGGTCAAGGGTTAGAGTTTTTGTTAGGCATAGCGTTGGGGTTAGAAGTAAGGGTTACTGTCAGTGTTAGGGTTGTAGGTAGGGTTACGGTTAGGGTTAGCGGTTTAGAATTAGGGTTAGGGATTAGGTGTCACAGTGATGACTAGGAGATAGGGTTAGATTATGGGATAGGGGTTGTTCTCAGGAAATGGGTTATGCACTAACGTTAGGATAAGAGGTTAAAGTTAGGCGCACGGTGAGGTTTACGTGTTAAGGGGAGAAATAGGAACAGGGTTGGGTGTTATGTTCAGGGTTAGGGTTATCTGTTAAAGGTATTGTTTATGCTTAGCGCACGGGCCCTGTCTGCATTAGGCGGGCGGGGGGAGTTTAGGGGGCTGGGATTGTACCCGGGAACCCAGTCTATCATACTCTGGGTATGGGCCCGTGTGTTTCATGCAGGACACAGTGGTAGAGCCTCCTTTCACGCATGGCATGGGAGGATTGCAGGCTTACTAAACTCTAAGAAAGCAAGAAGTCTGAGAATTAGATTTAGGGTTAGGATTCTGGTTAGGGTTAAGGATGAAGTTTAGTGTTAGGGTGAGGGCTTAGGGTTAGGGATTAGTGTTAGGGTTAAAGGTTACTCTTAGGTTTAACGGTTACACTTTGGTTTAGGGTTGAGGTTTACGGTTAGGGTTAAGATGAGGGGTTAGGGCTTGGTACAGGGTTAGGGTTAAGTGTTAGGTTTAGGGTTGAAGATTAGGATTAGGGTTAGGATTAAAGGTTAGCGTGAGAGTTAACGCTTAGGGTTAAGGTTAAGAGTTAGGGTTTAGGGTTAGGGTTAGGGTTAGGGTTAGGGTTAGAGTTATGTGCTATGGTTTGTGTTAGAGGTTAGGGTTAGGTTTACTGGTCACGGTTAGGGTGACGTTTAGGGGGTAGCATTAGGGTTAGGGTTAGGGTTAAGGGATAGGATTAGGGATAAGTGTTGGGCTTAGGGTTAGGGTTTAGTGTTAGGGTTAGCATTAAGGATTACGGTTAGGGTGAGGGTTAAATGTTTGGGGGCGGTTAATGGTTAGGGTCAGGTTTAAGGTTCACGGATAGGGTTAGTGTTAAGGGTTACGGGTAGGTTTAGGGTTCATGGTTAGTGTTAGCATTAGGGCTTAAGGTTAGGATTAGGCGGTAGGTTAGATTTAGGGTTAGGTGTAGGCGTTAGGGTAAGGGCTAGCGTTAGGGTTAAGAGATAGGGTTAGGTTTAATGCTTAGGATTAGGGTTAGTGTTTGGGGTTAAAGTAAGTGTTAGGGGTTAGGTTTAAGGATCAAAGGTTAGGGTTGTTTTTAGCTGTAGTGTTAGGGTTAGGGATAAGGGATCCCATTAGCATTAAGGGTCTTCCTTACTGTAGGATTAAGGGTTAGGCTTAGAGTTAAAGGTTAAGGTTAGGGTCAGTGTTAAGATTTAGGGTGAGGGTTAACGGTTAGGGTAAAGGTTAAGCGTTAGGGTTAGGGATTAGTGATTAGGGTTTTTGGTTAGTGTTAGGGTTAGCGGTTAGGAGTTAGTGTTTTATGAAGGGGTATGGTTAGAATTAGGATTGGGGTTAGAGTTAGGGTGAGGTATAGGGGTTAGGTTTAGGGGTTAGATTTAGGGTAAAAGGATAGGATTAGGGTTACGGGTTGGGCTTAGGTTTTGGATTAAAGTTTACTGCTGGGGTTAGGGATAGGGTTCAGGGTTAGCTTTAGGGGTTCTGTTTAGGGTTAGGTGTTAGGTTAGTGTGAGGGTTAGGTCTAGTCGTGAGGTAAGGTTTAGGGTTAGCTTTAAGAGCTAGGGTTAGGTTTAATGGTTAGGATTAGGTTAGGGTTAAGGGTTAGGGTAAGGCTTAGGGGTTAGGGTGAAGGGTTAGGGTGAAGGGTTAGGGTTCTTGTTAGGCATAGCGTTGGGGTTAGAAGTAAGGGTTACTGTCAGTGTTAGGGTTGTAGGTAGGGTTACGATTAGGGATAGCGGTTTAGAATTAGGGTTAGGGATTAGGTGTCACAGTGATGACTAGGAGATAGGGTTAGAATTATGGGATAGGGGTTGTTCTCAGGAAATGGGTTATGCATTAACGTTAGGATAAGAGGTTAAAGTTAGGCACACGGTGAGGTTTACGTGTTAAGGGGAGAAATAGGAACAGGGTTGGGTGTTATGTTCAGGGTATGGTTATCTGTTGAAGGTATTGTTTATGCTTAGCGCACGGGCCCTGTCTGCATTAGGCGGGCGGGGGAAGTTTAGGGGGCTCGGATTGTACCCGGGAACCCACTCTATCATACTCTGGGTATGGGCCCTTGGGTTTCATGCAGGACACAGTGGTAGAGCCTCCTTTCACGCATGGCATTGGTGGATTGCAGGCTTTCTAAACTCTAAGCAAGCAAGAAGTCTGAGAATTAGATTTAGGGTTAGGATTCTGGTTAGGGTTAAGGATGAAGTTTAGTGTTAGGGTGAGGGCTTAGGGTTAGGGATTAGGGTTAGGGTTAAAGGTTACTCTTAGGTTTAACGGTTACACTTTGGTTTAGGGTTGAGGTTTACGGTTAGGGTTAAGATGAGGGGTTAGGGTTTGGTACAGGGTTAGGGTTAAGTGTTAGGTTTAGGGTTGAAGATTAGGATTAGGGTTAGGATTAAAGGTTAGCGTGAGAGTTAACGCTTAGGGTTAAGGTTAAGAGTTAGGGTTTAGGGTTAGGGTTAGGGTTAGGGTTAGTTTTAGGGTTAGAGTTCTGTGCTATGGTTTGTGTTAGAGGTTAGGGTTAGGTTTACTGGTCACGGTGAGGGTTACGTTTAGGGGGTAGCATTAGGCTTAGGGTTAAGGTTAAGGGATAGGATTAGGGATAAGTGTTGGGCTTAGAGTTAAGGTTTAGTGTTAGGGTTAGCATTAAGTATTAGGGTTAGGGTCAGGGTTAAATGATTGGGTGCGGGTAATGGTTAGGGTCAGGGTTAAGGTTCACGGATAGGGTTAGTGTTAAGGGTTACGGGTAGGTTTAGGGTTCAGGGTTAGAGTTAGCATTAGGGCTTAAGGTTAAGATTAGGCGGTAGGTTAGATTTAGGGTTAGATCGAGGCGTTAGGGTAAGAGCTAGCGTTAGGGTTAAGAGATAGGGTTAGGTTTAATGCTTAGGATTAGGGTTAGGGTTTGGAGTTAAAATAAGTGTTAGGGGTTAGGTTTAAGGATCCAAGGTTAGGGTTATTTTTAGCTGTAGTGTTAGGGTTAGGGATAAGGGATCCCATTAGCATTAAGGGTCTTCCTTACTGTAGGGTTAAGGGTTAGGCTTAGAGTTAAAGGTTAAGGTTAGGGTCAGTGTTAAGATTTAGGGTGAGGGTTAACGGTTAGGGTAAAGGTTAAGCGTTAGGGTTAGGGATTAGTGATTAGGGATTTTGGTTAGTGTTAGGGTTTGCGGTTAGGAATTAGTGTTTTATGAAGGGGTATGGTTAGAATTAGGATTGGGGTAGAGTTCGGGTGAGGTATAGGGTTAGGTTTAGGGGTTAGTTTTAGGGTAAAAGGATAGGATTAGGGTTACGGGTTGGGCTTAGGTTTAGGGTTAAAGTTTACTGCTAGGGTTAGGGATAGGGTTCAGGGTTAGCTTTAGGGGTTCTGGTTAGGGTTAGGTGTTAGGTTAGTGTCAGGGTTAGGTCTAGTCGTGAAGGTAAGGTTAGGGTTAGCTTTAAGAGCTAGGGTTAGGTTTAATGGTTAGGATTAGGATTAGGGTTAAGGGTTAGGGTAAGGCTTAGGGGTTAGGGTGAAGGGTTAGGGTCAAGGGTTAGGGTTTTTGTTAGGCATAGCGTTGGGGTTAGAAGTAAGGGTTACTGTCAGTGTTAGGGTTGTAGGTAGGGTTACGGTTAGGGTTAGCGGTTTACAATTAGGGTTAGGGATTAGGTGTCACAGTGATGACTAGGAGATAGGGTTAGAATTATGGGATAGGGGTTGTTCTCAGGAAATGGGTTATGCATTAACGTTAGGATAAGAGGTTAAAGTTAGGCGCACCGTGAGGTTTACGTGTTAAGGGGAGAAATAGGAACAGGGTTGGGTGTTATGTTCAGGGTTAGGGTTATCTGTTAAAGGTATTGTTTATGCTTAGCGCATGGGCCCTGTCTGCATTAGGCGGGCAGGGGGAGTTTAGGGGGCTGGGATTGTACCCGGGAACCCACTCTATCATACTCTGGGTATGGGCCCATGGGTTTCATGCAGGACACAGTGGTAGAGCCTCCTTTCACGCATGGCATGGGAGGATTGCAGGCTTTCTGAACTCTAAGAAAGCAAGAAGTCTGAGAATTAGATTTAGGGTTAGGATTCTGGTTAGGGTTAAGGATGAAGTTTAGTGTTAGGGTGAGGGCTTAGGGTTAGGGATTAGGGTTAGGGTTAAAGGTTACTCTTAGGTTTAACGGTTACACTATGGTTTAGGGTTAGGTTTACGGTTAGGGTTAAGATGAGGGGTTAGGGTTTGGTACAGGGTTAGGGTTAAGTGTTAGGTTTAGGGTTGAAGATTAGGATTAGGGTTAGGATTAAAGGTTAGCGTGAGAGTTAACGCTTAGGGTTAAGGTTAAGAGTTAGGGTTAGGGTTAGTTTTAGGGTTAGAGTTATCTGCTATGGTTTGTGTTAGAGGTTAGGGTTAGGTTTACTGGTCACGGTTAGGGTTACGTTTAGGGGGTAGCATTAGGGTTAGGGTTAGGGTTAAGGGATAGGTTTAGGGATAAATGTTGGGCTTAGTTTTAGGGTTTAGTGTTAGGTTTAGCATTAAGGATTAGGGTTAGGTTCAGGGTTAAATGTTTGGGTGCGGTTAATGGTTAGGGTCAGGTTTAAGGTTCACGGATAGGGTTAGTGTTAAGGGTTACGGGTAGGTTTAGGGTTCAGGTTTAGTGTTAGCATTAGTGCTGAAGGTTAGGATTAGGCGGTAGGTTAGATTTAGGGTTAGATCTAGGCGTTAGGGTAAGGGCTAGCGTTAGGGTTAAGAGATAGGGTTAGGTTTAATGCTTAGGATTAGGGTTAGGGTTTGGGGTTAAAGTAAGTGTTAGGGGTTAGGTTTAAGGATCCAAGGTTAGGGTTATTTTTAGCTGTAGTGTTAGGGTTAGGGATAAGGGATCCCATTAGCATTAAGGGTCTTCCTTACTGTAGGGTTAAGGCTTAGGCTTAGAGTTAAAGATTAATGTTAGGGTCAGTATTAAGATTTAGGGTGAGGGTTAACGGTTAGGGTAAAGGGTAAGCGTTAGGGTTAGGGATTAGTGATTAGGGTTTTTGGTTAGTGTTAGCGTTAGCGGTTAGGAGTTAGTGTTTTATGAAGGGGTATGGTTAGAATTAGGATTGGGGTTAGAGTTAGGGTGAGGTATAGGGGTTAGGTTAGGGGTTAGTTTTAGGGTAAAAGGATAGGATTAGGGTTATGGGTTGGACTTAGGTTTAGGGTTAAAGTTTACTGCTAGGGTTAGGGATAGGGTTCAGGGTTAGCTTTAGGGGTTCTGGTTAGGGTTAGGTGTTAGGTTAGTGTCAGGGTTAGGTCTAGTCGTGAGGGTAAGGTTTAGGGTTAGCTTTAAGAGCTAGGGTTAGGTTTAATGGTTAGGATTAGGATTAGGGTTAAGGGTTCGGGTAAGGCTTAGGGGTTAGGGTGAAGGGTTAGGGTCAAGGGTTAGGGTTTTTGTTAGGCATAGCGTTGGGGTTAGAAGTAAGGGTTACTGTCAGTGTTAGGGTTGTAGGTAGGGTTACGGTTAGGGTTAGCGGTTTAGAATTAGGGTTAGGGATTAAGTGTCACAGTGATGACTAGGAGATAGGGTTAGAATTATGGGATAGGGGTTGTTCTCAGGAAATGGGTTATGCATTAACGTTAGGATAAGAGGTTAAAGTTAGGCGCACGGTGAGGTTTACGTGTTAAGGGGAGAAATAGGAACAGGGTTGGGTGTTATGTTCAGGGTTAGGGTTATCTGTTAAAGGTATTGTTTATGCTTAGCGCACGGGCTCTGTCTGCATTAGGCGGGCGGGGGGAGTTTAGGGGGCTGGGATTGTACCCGGGAACCCACTCTATCATACTCTGGGTATGGGCCCGTGGGTTTCATGCAGGACACAGTGGTAGAGCCTCCTTTCCCGCATGGCACGGGAGGATTGCAGGCTTTCTAAACTCTAAGAAAGCAAGAAGTCTGAGAATTAGATTTAGGGTTAGGATTATGGTTAGGGTTAAGGATGAAGTTTAGTGTTAGGGTGAGGGCTTAGGGTTAGGGATTAGGGTTAGGGTTAAAGGTTACTCTTAGGTTTAACGGTTACACTTTGGTTTCGGGTTGAGGTTTACGGTTAGGGTTAAGATGAGGGGTTAGTGTTTGGTACAGGGTTAGGGTTAAGTGTTAGGTTTAGGGTTGAAGATTAGGATTAGGGTTAGGATTAAAGGTTAGCGTGAGAGTTAACGCTTAGGGTTAAGGTTAAGAGTTAGAGTTTAGGGTTAGGGTTAGTTTTAGGGTTAGAGTTATGTGCTATGGTTTGTGTTAGAGGTTAGGGTTAGGTTTACTGGTCACGGTTAGGGTGACGTTTAGGGGGTAGCATTAGGGTTAGGGTTAGGGTTAAGGGATAGGATTAGGGATAAGTGTTGGGCTTAGGGTTAGGGTTTAGTGTTAGGGTTAGCATTAAGGATTACGGTTAGGGTGAGGGTTAAATGTTTGGGTGCGGTTAATGGTTAGGGTCAGGTTTAAGGTTCACGGATAGGGTTAGTGTTAAGGGTTACGGGTAGGTTTAGGGTTCAGGGTTAGTGTTAGCATTAGTGCTGAAGGTTAGGATTAGGCGGTAGGTTAGATTTAGGGTTAGATCTAGGCGTTAGGGTAAGGGCTAGCGTTAGGTTTAAGAGATAGGGTTAGGTTTAATGCTTAGGATTAGGGTTAGGGTTTGGGGTTAAAGTAAGTGTTAGGGGTTAGGTTTAAGGATCCAAGGTTAGGGTTATTTTTAGCTGTAGTGTTAGGGTTAGGAATAACGGATCCCATTAGCATTAAGGGTCTTCCTTACTGTAGGGTTAAGGGTTAGGCTTAGAGTTAAAGGTTAAGGTTAGGGTCAGTGTTAAGATTTAGGGTGAGGGTTAACCGTTAAGGTAAAGGTTAAGCGTTAGGGTTAGGGATTAGTGATTAGGGTTTTTGGTTAGTGTTAAGGTTAGCGGTTACGAGTTAGTGTTTTATGAAGGGGTATGGTTAGAATTAGGATTGGGGTTAGAGTTAGGGTGAGGTATAGGGGTTAGGTTTTGGGTTAGTTTTAGGGTAAAAGGATACGATTAGGGTTACGGGTTGGGCTTAGGTTTAGCGTTAAAGTTTACTGCTAGGGTTAGGGATAGGGTTCAGGGTTAGCTTTAGGGGTTCTGGTTAGGGTTAGGTGTTAGGTTAGTGTCAGGGTTAGGTCTAGTCGTGAGGGTAAGGTTTAGGGTTAGCTTTAAGAGCTAGGGTTAGGTTTAATGGTTAGGATTAGGATTAGGGTTAAGGGTTCGGGTAAGGCTTAGGGGTTAGGGTGAAGGGTTAGGGTCAAGGGTTAGGGTTTTTGTTAGGCATAGCGTTGGGGTTAGAAGTAAGGGTTACTGTCAGTGTTAGGGTTGTAGGTAGGGTTACGGTTAGGGTTAGCGGTTTAGAATTAGGGTTAGGGATTAGGTGTCACAGTGATGACTAGGAGATAGGGTTAGAATTATGGGATAGGGGTTGTTCTCAGGAAATGGGTTATGCATTAACGTTAGGATAAGAGGTTAAAGTTAGGCGCACGGTGAGGTTTACGTGTTAAGGGGAGAAATAGGAACAGGGTTGGGTGTTATGTTCAGGGTTAGGGTTATCTGTTAAAGGTATTGTTTATGCTTAGCGCACGGGCCCTGTCTGCATTAGGCGGGCGGGGGGAGTTTAGGGGGCTGGGATTGTACCCGGGAACCCAGTCTATCATACTCTGGGTATGGGCCCGTGGGTTTCATGCAGGACACAGTGGTAGAGCCTCCCTTCCCGCATGGCACGGGAGGATTGCAGGCTTTCTAAACTCTAAGAAAGCAAGAAGTCTGAGAATTAGATTTAGGGTTAGGATTATGGTTAGGGTTAAGGATGAAGTTTAGTGTTAGGGTGAGGGCTTAGGGTTAGGGATTAGGGTTAGGGTTAAAGGTTACTCTTAGGTTTAACGGTTACACTTTGGTTTCGGGTTTAGGTTTACGGTTAGGGTTAAGATGAGGGGTTAGTGTTTGGTACAGGGTTAGGGTTAAGTGTTAGGTTTAGGGTTGAAGATTAGGATTAGGGTTAGGATTAAAGGTTAGCGTGAGAGTTAACGCTTAGGGTTAAGGTTAAGAGTTAGGGTTTAGGGTTAGGGTTAGGGTTAGGGTTAGGGTTAGAGTTATGTGCTATGGTTTGTGTTAGAGGTTAGGGTTAGGTTTACTGGTCACGGTTAGGGTGACGTTTAGGGGGTAGCATTAGGGTTAGGGTTAGGGTTAAGGGATAGGATTAGGGATAAGTGTTGGGCTTAGGGTTAGGGTTTAGTGTTAGGGTTAGCATTAAGGATTACGGTTAGGGTGAGGGTTAAATGTTTGGGGGCGGTTAATGGTTAGGGTCAGGTTTAAGGTTCACGGATAGGGTTAGTGTTAAGGGTTACGGGTAGGTTTAGGGTTCATGGTTAGTGTTAGCATTAGGGCTTAAGGTTAGGATTAGGCGGTAGGTTAGATTTAGGGTTAGGTGTAGGCGTTAGGGTAAGGGCTAGCGTTAGGGTTAAGAGATAGGGTTAGGTTTAATGCTTAGGATTAGGGTTAGTGTTTGGGGTTAAAGTAAGTGTTAGGGGTTAGGTTTAAGGATCAAAGGTTAGGGTTGTTTTTAGCTGTAGTGTTAGGGTTAGGGATAAGGGATCCCATTAGCATTAAGGGTCTTCCTTACTGTAGGATTAAGGGTTAGGCTTAGAGTTAAAGGTTAAGGTTAGGGTCAGTGTTAAGATTTAGGGTGAGGGTTAACGGTTAGGGTAAAGGTTAAGCGTTAGGGTTAGGGATTAGTGATTAGGGTTTTTGGTTAGTGTTAGGGTTAGCGGTTAGGAGTTAGTGTTTTATGAAGGGGTATGGTTAGAATTAGGATTGGGGTTAGAGTTAGGGTGAGGTATAGGGGTTAGGTTTAGGGGTTAGATTTAGGGTAAAAGGATAGGATTAGGGTTACGGGTTGGGCTTAGGTTTTGGATTAAAGTTTACTGCTGGGGTTAGGGATAGGGTTCAGGGTTAGCTTTAGGGGTTCTGTTTAGGGTTAGGTGTTAGGTTAGTGTGAGGGTTAGGTCTAGTCGTGAGGTAAGGTTTAGGGTTAGCTTTAAGAGCTAGGGTTAGGTTTAATGGTTAGGATTAGGTTAGGGTTAAGGGTTAGGGTAAGGCTTAGGGGTTAGGGTGAAGGGTTAGGGTGAAGGGTTAGGGTTCTTGTTAGGCATAGCGTTGGGGTTAGAAGTAAGGGTTACTGTCAGTGTTAGGGTTGTAGGTAGGGTTACGATTAGGGATAGCGGTTTAGAATTAGGGTTAGGGATTAGGTGTCACAGTGATGACTAGGAGATAGGGTTAGAATTATGGGATAGGGGTTGTTCTCAGGAAATGGGTTATGCATTAACGTTAGGATAAGAGGTTAAAGTTAGGCACACGGTGAGGTTTACGTGTTAAGGGGAGAAATAGGAACAGGGTTGGGTGTTATGTTCAGGGTATGGTTATCTGTTGAAGGTATTGTTTATGCTTAGCGCACGGGCCCTGTCTGCA
The DNA here is from genome assembly GCF_041146395.1 of Eulemur rufifrons. Classification (NCBI taxonomy): domain Eukaryota; kingdom Metazoa; phylum Chordata; class Mammalia; order Primates; family Lemuridae; genus Eulemur; species Eulemur rufifrons. Next base: position 3,197,433 of record NC_091001.1, read on the forward strand.
TTAGGCGGGCGGGGGAAGTTTAGGGGGCTCGGATTGTACCCGGGAACCCACTCTATCATACTCTGGGTATGGGCCCTTGGGTTTCATGCAGGACACAGTGGTAGAGCCTCCTTTCACGCATGGCATTGGTGGATTGCAGGCTTTCTAAACTCTAAGCAAGCAAGAAGTCTGAGAATTAGATTTAGGGTTAGGATTCTGGTTAGGGTTAAGGATGAAGTTTAGTGTTAGGGTGAGGGCTTAGGGTTAGGGATTAGGGTTAGGGTTAAAGGTTACTCTTAGGTTTAACGGTTACACTTTGGTTTAGGGTTGAGGTTTACGGTTAGGGTTAAGATGAGGGGTTAGGGTTTGGTACAGGGTTAGGGTTAAGTGTTAGGTTTAGGGTTGAAGATTAGGATTAGGGTTAGGATTAAAGGTTAGCGTGAGAGTTAACGCTTAGGGTTAAGGTTAAGAGTTAGGGTTTAGGGTTAGGGTTAGGGTTAGGGTTAGTTTTAGGGTTAGAGTTCTGTGCTATGGTTTGTGTTAGAGGTTAGGGTTAGGTTTACTGGTCACGGTGAGGGTTACGTTTAGGGGGTAGCATTAGGCTTAGGGTTAAGGTTAAGGGATAGGATTAGGGATAAGTGTTGGGCTTAGAGTTAAGGTTTAGTGTTAGGGTTAGCATTAAGTATTAGGGTTAGGGTCAGGGTTAAATGATTGGGTGCGGGTAATGGTTAGGGTCAGGGTTAAGGTTCACGGATAGGGTTAGTGTTAAGGGTTACGGGTAGGTTTAGGGTTCAGGGTTAGAGTTAGCATTAGGGCTTAAGGTTAAGATTAGGCGGTAGGTTAGATTTAGGGTTAGATCGAGGCGTTAGGGTAAGAGCTAGCGTTAGGGTTAAGAGATAGGGTTAGGTTTAATGCTTAGGATTAGGGTTAGGGTTTGGAGTTAAAATAAGTGTTAGGGGTTAGGTTTAAGGATCCAAGGTTAGGGTTATTTTTAGCTGTAGTGTTAGGGTTAGGGATAAGGGATCCCATTAGCATTAAGGGTCTTCCTTACTGTAGGGTTAAGGGTTAGGCTTAGAGTTAAAGGTTAAGGTTAGGGTCAGTGTTAAGATTTAGGGTGAGGGTTAACGGTTAGGGTAAAGGTTAAGCGTTAGGGTTAGGGATTAGTGATTAGGGATTTTGGTTAGTGTTAGGGTTTGCGGTTAGGAATTAGTGTTTTATGAAGGGGTATGGTTAGAATTAGGATTGGGGTAGAGTTCGGGTGAGGTATAGGGTTAGGTTTAGGGGTTAGTTTTAGGGTAAAAGGATAGGATTAGGGTTACGGGTTGGGCTTAGGTTTAGGGTTAAAGTTTACTGCTAGGGTTAGGGATAGGGTTCAGGGTTAGCTTTAGGGGTTCTGGTTAGGGTTAGGTGTTAGGTTAGTGTCAGGGTTAGGTCTAGTCGTGAAGGTAAGGTTAGGGTTAGCTTTAAGAGCTAGGGTTAGGTTTAATGGTTAGGATTAGGATTAGGGTTAAGGGTTAGGGTAAGGCTTAGGGGTTAGGGTGAAGGGTTAGGGTCAAGGGTTAGGGTTTTTGTTAGGCATAGCGTTGGGGTTAGAAGTAAGGGTTACTGTCAGTGTTAGGGTTGTAGGTAGGGTTACGGTTAGGGTTAGCGGTTTACAATTAGGGTTAGGGATTAGGTGTCACAGTGATGACTAGGAGATAGGGTTAGAATTATGGGATAGGGGTTGTTCTCAGGAAATGGGTTATGCATTAACGTTAGGATAAGAGGTTAAAGTTAGGCGCACCGTGAGGTTTACGTGTTAAGGGGAGAAATAGGAACAGGGTTGGGTGTTATGTTCAGGGTTAGGGTTATCTGTTAAAGGTATTGTTTATGCTTAGCGCATGGGCCCTGTCTGCATTAGGCGGGCAGGGGGAGTTTAGGGGGCTGGGATTGTACCCGGGAACCCACTCTATCATACTCTGGGTATGGGCCCATGGGTTTCATGCAGGACACAGTGGTAGAGCCTCCTTTCACGCATGGCATGGGAGGATTGCAGGCTTTCTGAACTCTAAGAAAGCAAGAAGTCTGAGAATTAGATTTAGGGTTAGGATTCTGGTTAGGGTTAAGGATGAAGTTTAGTGTTAGGGTGAGGGCTTAGGGTTAGGGATTAGGGTTAGGGTTAAAGGTTACTCTTAGGTTTAACGGTTACACTATGGTTTAGGGTTAGGTTTACGGTTAGGGTTAAGATGAGGGGTTAGGGTTTGGTACAGGGTTAGGGTTAAGTGTTAGGTTTAGGGTTGAAGATTAGGATTAGGGTTAGGATTAAAGGTTAGCGTGAGAGTTAACGCTTAGGGTTAAGGTTAAGAGTTAGGGTTAGGGTTAGTTTTAGGGTTAGAGTTATCTGCTATGGTTTGTGTTAGAGGTTAGGGTTAGGTTTACTGGTCACGGTTAGGGTTACGTTTAGGGGGTAGCATTAGGGTTAGGGTTAGGGTTAAGGGATAGGTTTAGGGATAAATGTTGGGCTTAGTTTTAGGGTTTAGTGTTAGGTTTAGCATTAAGGATTAGGGTTAGGTTCAGGGTTAAATGTTTGGGTGCGGTTAATGGTTAGGGTCAGGTTTAAGGTTCACGGATAGGGTTAGTGTTAAGGGTTACGGGTAGGTTTAGGGTTCAGGTTTAGTGTTAGCATTAGTGCTGAAGGTTAGGATTAGGCGGTAGGTTAGATTTAGGGTTAGATCTAGGCGTTAGGGTAAGGGCTAGCGTTAGGGTTAAGAGATAGGGTTAGGTTTAATGCTTAGGATTAGGGTTAGGGTTTGGGGTTAAAGTAAGTGTTAGGGGTTAGGTTTAAGGATCCAAGGTTAGGGTTATTTTTAGCTGTAGTGTTAGGGTTAGGGATAAGGGATCCCATTAGCATTAAGGGTCTTCCTTACTGTAGGGTTAAGGCTTAGGCTTAGAGTTAAAGATTAATGTTAGGGTCAGTATTAAGATTTAGGGTGAGGGTTAACGGTTAGGGTAAAGGGTAAGCGTTAGGGTTAGGGATTAGTGATTAGGGTTTTTGGTTAGTGTTAGCGTTAGCGGTTAGGAGTTAGTGTTTTATGAAGGGGTATGGTTAGAATTAGGATTGGGGTTAGAGTTAGGGTGAGGTATAGGGGTTAGGTTAGGGGTTAGTTTTAGGGTAAAAGGATAGGATTAGGGTTATGGGTTGGACTTAGGTTTAGGGTTAAAGTTTACTGCTAGGGTTAGGGATAGGGTTCAGGGTTAGCTTTAGGGGTTCTGGTTAGGGTTAGGTGTTAGGTTAGTGTCAGGGTTAGGTCTAGTCGTGAGGGTAAGGTTTAGGGTTAGCTTTAAGAGCTAGGGTTAGGTTTAATGGTTAGGATTAGGATTAGGGTTAAGGGTTCGGGTAAGGCTTAGGGGTTAGGGTGAAGGGTTAGGGTCAAGGGTTAGGGTTTTTGTTAGGCATAGCGTTGGGGTTAGAAGTAAGGGTTACTGTCAGTGTTAGGGTTGTAGGTAGGGTTACGGTTAGGGTTAGCGGTTTAGAATTAGGGTTAGGGATTAAGTGTCACAGTGATGACTAGGAGATAGGGTTAGAATTATGGGATAGGGGTTGTTCTCAGGAAATGGGTTATGCATTAACGTTAGGATAAGAGGTTAAAGTTAGGCGCACGGTGAGGTTTACGTGTTAAGGGGAGAAATAGGAACAGGGTTGGGTGTTATGTTCAGGGTTAGGGTTATCTGTTAAAGGTATTGTTTATGCTTAGCGCACGGGCTCTGTCTGCATTAGGCGGGCGGGGGGAGTTTAGGGGGCTGGGATTGTACCCGGGAACCCACTCTATCATACTCTGGGTATGGGCCCGTGGGTTTCATGCAGGACACAGTGGTAGAGCCTCCTTTCCCGCATGGCACGGGAGGATTGCAGGCTTTCTAAACTCTAAGAAAGCAAGAAGTCTGAGAATTAGATTTAGGGTTAGGATTATGGTTAGGGTTAAGGATGAAGTTTAGTGTTAGGGTGAGGGCTTAGGGTTAGGGATTAGGGTTAGGGTTAAAGGTTACTCTTAGGTTTAACGGTTACACTTTGGTTTCGGGTTGAGGTTTACGGTTAGGGTTAAGATGAGGGGTTAGTGTTTGGTACAGGGTTAGGGTTAAGTGTTAGGTTTAGGGTTGAAGATTAGGATTAGGGTTAGGATTAAAGGTTAGCGTGAGAGTTAACGCTTAGGGTTAAGGTTAAGAGTTAGAGTTTAGGGTTAGGGTTAGTTTTAGGGTTAGAGTTATGTGCTATGGTTTGTGTTAGAGGTTAGGGTTAGGTTTACTGGTCACGGTTAGGGTGACGTTTAGGGGGTAGCATTAGGGTTAGGGTTAGGGTTAAGGGATAGGATTAGGGATAAGTGTTGGGCTTAGGGTTAGGGTTTAGTGTTAGGGTTAGCATTAAGGATTACGGTTAGGGTGAGGGTTAAATGTTTGGGTGCGGTTAATGGTTAGGGTCAGGTTTAAGGTTCACGGATAGGGTTAGTGTTAAGGGTTACGGGTAGGTTTAGGGTTCAGGGTTAGTGTTAGCATTAGTGCTGAAGGTTAGGATTAGGCGGTAGGTTAGATTTAGGGTTAGATCTAGGCGTTAGGGTAAGGGCTAGCGTTAGGTTTAAGAGATAGGGTTAGGTTTAATGCTTAGGATTAGGGTTAGGGTTTGGGGTTAAAGTAAGTGTTAGGGGTTAGGTTTAAGGATCCAAGGTTAGGGTTATTTTTAGCTGTAGTGTTAGGGTTAGGAATAACGGATCCCATTAGCATTAAGGGTCTTCCTTACTGTAGGGTTAAGGGTTAGGCTTAGAGTTAAAGGTTAAGGTTAGGGTCAGTGTTAAGATTTAGGGTGAGGGTTAACCGTTAAGGTAAAGGTTAAGCGTTAGGGTTAGGGATTAGTGATTAGGGTTTTTGGTTAGTGTTAAGGTTAGCGGTTACGAGTTAGTGTTTTATGAAGGGGTATGGTTAGAATTAGGATTGGGGTTAGAGTTAGGGTGAGGTATAGGGGTTAGGTTTTGGGTTAGTTTTAGGGTAAAAGGATACGATTAGGGTTACGGGTTGGGCTTAGGTTTAGCGTTAAAGTTTACTGCTAGGGTTAGGGATAGGGTTCAGGGTTAGCTTTAGGGGTTCTGGTTAGGGTTAGGTGTTAGGTTAGTGTCAGGGTTAGGTCTAGTCGTGAGGGTAAGGTTTAGGGTTAGCTTTAAGAGCTAGGGTTAGGTTTAATGGTTAGGATTAGGATTAGGGTTAAGGGTTCGGGTAAGGCTTAGGGGTTAGGGTGAAGGGTTAGGGTCAAGGGTTAGGGTTTTTGTTAGGCATAGCGTTGGGGTTAGAAGTAAGGGTTACTGTCAGTGTTAGGGTTGTAGGTAGGGTTACGGTTAGGGTTAGCGGTTTAGAATTAGGGTTAGGGATTAGGTGTCACAGTGATGACTAGGAGATAGGGTTAGAATTATGGGATAGGGGTTGTTCTCAGGAAATGGGTTATGCATTAACGTTAGGATAAGAGGTTAAAGTTAGGCGCACGGTGAGGTTTACGTGTTAAGGGGAGAAATAGGAACAGGGTTGGGTGTTATGTTCAGGGTTAGGGTTATCTGTTAAAGGTATTGTTTATGCTTAGCGCACGGGCCCTGTCTGCATTAGGCGGGCGGGGGGAGTTTAGGGGGCTGGGATTGTACCCGGGAACCCAGTCTATCATACTCTGGGTATGGGCCCGTGGGTTTCATGCAGGACACAGTGGTAGAGCCTCCCTTCCCGCATGGCACGGGAGGATTGCAGGCTTTCTAAACTCTAAGAAAGCAAGAAGTCTGAGAATTAGATTTAGGGTTAGGATTATGGTTAGGGTTAAGGATGAAGTTTAGTGTTAGGGTGAGGGCTTAGGGTTAGGGATTAGGGTTAGGGTTAAAGGTTACTCTTAGGTTTAACGGTTACACTTTGGTTTCGGGTTTAGGTTTACGGTTAGGGTTAAGATGAGGGGTTAGTGTTTGGTACAGGGTTAGGGTTAAGTGTTAGGTTTAGGGTTGAAGATTAGGATTAGGGTTAGGATTAAAGGTTAGCGTGAGAGTTAACGCTTAGGGTTAAGGTTAAGAGTTAGGGTTTAGGGTTAGGTTTAGGGTTAGGGTTAGTTTTAGGGTTAGAGTTATGTCCTATGGTTTGTGTTAGAGGTTAGGGTTAGGTTTACTGGTCACGGTTAGGGTAACGTTTCGGGGGTAGCATTAGGGTTAGGGTTAGGGTTAAGGGATAGGATTAGGGTTAAGTGCTCGGCTTAGGATTAGGGTTTAGTGTTAGGTTTATCATTAAGGATTAGGGTTAGAATCAGGGTTAAATGCTTGGGTGCGGGTAATGGTTAGGGTCAGGGTTAAGGTTCACAGATAGGGTTAGTGTTAAGGGTTACGGGTAGGTTTAGGGTTCAGGGTTAGTGTTAGCATTAGGGCTTAAGGTTAGGATAAGGCGGTAGTTAGATTTAGGGTTAGATCTAGGCGTTAGGTAAGGGCTAGCGTTAGGGTTAAGAGATAGGGTTAGGTTTAATGCTTAGGATTAGGGTTAGGGTTTGGGGTTAAAGTAAGTGTTAGGGGTTAGGTTTAAGGATCCAAGTTTAGGGTTATTTTTAGCTGTAGTGTTAGGGTTAGGGATAAGGGATCCCATTAGCATTAAGGGTCTTCCTTACTGTAGGGTTAATGGTTAGGCTTAGAGTTAAAGGTTAAGGTTAGGGTCAGTGTTAAGATTTAGGGTGAGGGTTAACGGTTAGGGTAAAGGTTAAGCGTTAGGGTTAGGGATTAGTGATTAGGGTTTTTGGTTAGTGTTAGGGTTAGCGGTTAGGAGTTTGTGTTTTATGAAGGGGTATGGTTAGAATTAGGATAGGTATTAATGTTATATTGGCTTGGTAGAACGTGTTGGGGAGAACTCCATCCTTCTCAATATTGGAGAATAGTTTATGTAGGATGGGCACCAGTTCTTCTTTGTATGTTTGGTAGAACGTGTTGGGGAGAACTCCATCCTTCTCAATATTGGAGAATAGTTTATGTAGGATGGGCACCAGTTCTTCTTTGTATGTATGGTAAAATTCAGGTGTGAACCCATCTGGACCAGGGCTTTTCTTTTTGGGAAGGTTTTTTATTGCTGTTTCGATTTCAGTTCTTGATATTGGTCTGTTCAGGTACTCTATTTCTTCCTGGTTGAGCCTGGGAAGACTATGTGTCTCTAAAAATTTGTCCATTTCCTCCACGTTCTCCAGTTTGTGTGCATAAAGATTTTTGTAGAATTCATAGATGATATCTTGTATCTCTGTAGCATCGGTTGTGATTTCTCCTTTCATGTTCCTAATGGAGGTTATTATAGATTTTACTTTTGTGCTCTTGGTTAGTCTAGCCAGGGGTGTGTCTATTTTGTTTATCTTTTCAAAGAACCAACTTTTTGTTTTATTAATTTCCCTTATAGTTTCTTTGTTGTCCTTTTCATTTAGTTCTGATTTGATCTTAGTAATTTCTCGCCTTCTGCTGGGTTTGGGATCGTTCTGTTCTTCTTTCTCCAGCTCTTTGAGTCTATTCGTTAGGTTGTCTATTTGCATGTTTTCTGTCTTTTTGATATAGGCATTTATGGATATGAATTTTCCTCTCAGGACTGCTTTAGCTGCATCCCATAGATTTTGATAAGTTGTATCTCCATTGTCATTTAATTCAAAGAAATTTTTGATTTCCATCTTGATTTCTTCTTTTATAGAATAATTATTCAGGAGAAGGTTATTTAGCTTCCATGACTTTGAGTAAGAGTGAGGGTTTCTGTTTGTGATCATTGTTACTTTTATTCCGCTGTGATCTGAGAAGATGCATGGTATAATTTCTATTTTTTTGAATTTTTGAAGACATGATTTATGTCCTAGGACATGGTCAATCTTAGAGAATGTCCCGTGAGCTGATGAGAAGAATGTATATTCTGTGGACTTTGGGTAGAATGTCCTATAGATGTCAGCCATGCCCATTTGTTCTAGCATTCTATTTAGGTCCATTATGTCTTTGTTTATTTTCTGTTTAGAGGATCTGTCCTGTACTGTCAGTGGGGTGTTAAAGTCTCCAGCTATTACAGTATTATTATCTATCATCTGGTTCAGATCTAGTAGGGTTTGCTTTATGAATCTAGGTGCACCTAGGTTGGGTGCATATATATTGAGTATAGTCATGGCTTCTTGTTGAATTGTGCCCTTGACCAGTATGTAGTAGCCATTTTTGTCTTTTATTATTTTTGTTGGTTTGAAAGCTAAGTTATTGGAAATTAAGATTGCCACACCAGCTTTCTTTTCGTTACCGTTTGCTTGAAATACCGATTTCCATCCTTTTACTTTCAGTCTAAATGCATCTTTGCTCGTTAGGTGGGTTTCTTGGAGACAGCAGATACTTGGCTTGTGCTTTTTTATCCATTGGGCCAGTCTATGTCTCTTGAGCGGGGAATTCAAGCCATTCACATTTATTGAGAAAACCGATAAGTGAGACGGTTTTTTGTTCAGATTGTTGGGTAGAACTTCATTGCAATGTTTTCTAATCATCAGGGAAATGCAAATCAAAACCACAATGAGATATCACTTAACCCCAGTGAGAATGGCCTTTATCAAAAAAACCCAAAACAACACATGTTGGCGTGGGTGTGGAGAGACAGGAACACTAATACACTGCTGGTGGGACTGCAAACTAGTGCAACCCCTGTGGAAAGCATTATGGAAGTATCTTAAACAGATTCAAGTAGACCTGCCATTTGACCCAGCAATCCCATTACTGGGCATATACCCAAAGGAAAAAAGGTCATTCTGTTACAAAGGCACGTGTACCCAAATGTTTATAGCAGCACAATTCACAATAGCAAAGATGTGGAAACAACCCAAATGCCCATCAATACATGATTGGATTAGTAAACTGTGGTATATGTATACCATGGAATATTACTTAGCTATAAGGAATGATGAAGATACGACATCTCTATGGTTCTCCTGGAGAGAGTTGGAACCCATTATATTAAGTGAAGTATCCCAAGAATGGAAAAACAAGCATCACATGTACTCACCAGAAAATTGGTTTCCCTGATCATCACCTAAATACAAATCTGGGAATGACACCAATTGGACATCAGACTGAGGTGGGGGGTGGGGGAGGGGATGGGGGTATGCCTACACAATGAGTGCATTGCACACATTTTGGGGAGTGGTAACACTTGAAGGTGCTGACTCGGGAAAGGGGGGGTGGGGAAAAAATATGAAACTATTGTTTTTAACTTGCACTGTTCACTTAATAATTTATCATGAATATTACCCATATTATTTCAAAAAAAAAAAAAAAGAATTAGGATTGGGGTTAGAGTTAGGGTGAGGTATAGGGGTTAGGTTTAGGGGTTAGTTTTAGGGTAAAAGGATAGGATTAGGGTTACGGGTTGGGCTTAGGTTTAGGGTTAAAGTTTGCTGCTAGGGTTAGGGATAGGGTTCAGGGTTAGCTTTAGGGGTTCTGGTTAGGGTTAGGTGTTAGGTTAGTGTCAGGGTTAGGTCTAGTCGTGAGGGTAAGGTTTAGGGTTAGCTTTAAGAGCTAGGGTTAGGTTTAATGGTTAGGATTAGGATTAGGCTAAGGGTTATCGTAAGGCTTAGGGGTTAGGGTGAAGGGTTAGGGTCAAGGGGTAGGGTTTTTGTTAGGCATAGCGTTGGGGTTAGAAGTAAGGGTTACTGTCAGTGTTAGGGTTGTAGGTAGGGTTACGGTTAGGGTTAGCGGTTTAGAATTAGGGTTAGGGATTAGGTGTCACAGTGATGACTAGGAGATAGGGTTAGAATTATGGGATAGGGGTTGTTCTCAGGAAATGGGTTATGCATTAACGTTAGGATAAGAGGTTAAAGTTAGGCGCACGGTGAGGTTTACGTGTTAAGGGGAGAAATAGGAACAGGGTTGGGTGTTATGTTCAGGGTTAGGGTTATCTGTTAAAGGTATTGTTTATGCTTAGCGCACGGGCCCTGTCTGCATTAGGCGGGCGGGGGGAGTTTAGGGGGCTGGGATTGTACCCGGGAACCCACTCTATCATACTCTGGGTATGGGCCCGTGGGTTTCATGCAGGACACAGTGGTAGAGCCTCCTTTAACACATGGCATGGGAGGATTGCAGGCTTTCTAAACTCTAAGAAAGCAAGAAGTCTGAGAATTAGATTTAGGGTTAGGATTATGATTAGGGTTAAGGATGAAGTTTAGTGTTAGGGTGAGGCATTAGGGTTAGGGTTAAAGGTTACTCTTAGGTTTAACGGCTACACTTTGGTTTCGGGTTGAGGTTTACGGTTAGGGTTAAGATGAGGGGTTAGGGTTTGGTACAGGGTTAGGGTTAAGTGTTAGGTTTAGGGTTGAAGATTAGGATTAGGGTTAGGATTAAAGGTTAGCGTGAGAGTTAACGCTTAGGGTTAAGGTTAAGAGTTAGGGTTCAGGGTTAGGGTTAGGGTTAGTTTTAGGGTTAGAGTTATGTGCTATGGTTTGTGTTAGAGGTTAGGGTTAGGTTTACTGGTCACGGTTAGGGTTAGGTTTAGGGGGTAGCATTAGGGTTAGGGTTAGGGTTAAGGGATAGGATTAGGGTTAAGTGTTGGGCTTAGGGTTAGGGTTTAGTGTTAAGTTTATCATTAAGGATTAGGGTTAGAGTCAGGGTTAAATGCTTGGGTGCGGGTAATGGTTAGGGTCAGGGTTTAGGTTCACGAATTGGGTTAGTGTTAAGGGTTACGGGTAGGTTTAGGGTTCTGGGTTAGTGTTAGCATTAGGGCTTAAGGTTAGGATTAGGCTGTAGGTTAGATTTAGGGTTAGATCTAGGCGTTAGGGTAAGGGCTAGCGTTATGTTTAAGAGATAGGGTTAGGTTTAATGCTTAGGATTAGGGTTATGGTTTGGGGTTAAAGTAAGTGTTAGGGGTTAGGTTTAAGGATCCAAGGTTAGGGTTATTTTTAGCTGTAGTGTTAGGGTTAGGGATAAGGGATCCCATTAGCATTAAGGGTCATCCTTACTGTAGGGTTAAGGGTTAGGCTTAGAGTTAAAGGTTAAGGTTAGGGTCAGTGTTAAGATTTAGGGTCAGGGTTAACGGTTAGGGTAAAGGTTAAGCATTAGGGTTAGGGATTAGTGATTAGGGTTTTTGGTTAGTGTTAGGGTTAGCGGTTAGGAGTTAGTGTTTTATGAAGGGGTATGGTTAGAATTAGGATTGGGGTTAGAGTTAGGGTGAGGTATAGGGGTTAGGTTTAGGGGTTAGTTTTAGGGTAAAAGGATAGGATTAGGGTTACAGGTTGGGCTTAGGTTTAGGGTTAAAGTTTACTGCTAGGGTTAGGGATAGGGTTCAGGGTTAGCTTTAGGGGTTCTGGTTAGGGTTAGGTGTTAGGTTAGTGTCAGGGTTAGGTCTAGTCGTGAGGGTAAGGTTTAGGGTTAGCTTTAAGAGCTAGGGTTAGGTTTAATGGTTAGGATTAGGATTAGGGTTAAGGGTTAGGGTAAGGCTTAGGGGTTAGGTTGAAGGGTTAGGGTCAAGGGTTAGGGTTTTTGTTAGGCATAGCGTTGGGGTTAGAAGTAAGGGTTACTGTCAGTGTTAGGGTTGTAGGTAGGGTTACGGTTAGGGTTAGCGGTTTAGAATTAGGGTTAGGGATTAAGTGTCACAGTGATGACTAGGAGATAGGGTTAGAATTATGGGATAGGGGTTGTTCTCAGGAAATGGGTTATGCATTAACGTTAGGATAAGAGGTTAAAGTTAGGCGCACGGTGAGGTTTACGTGTTAAGGGGAGAAATAGGAACAGGGTTGGGTGTTATGTTCAGGGTTAGGGTTATCTGTTAAAGGTATTGTTTATGCTTAGCGCACGAGCCCTGTCTGCATTAGGCGGGCGGGGGGAGTTTAGGGGGCAGGGATTGTACCCAGGAACCCACTCTTTCATACTCTGGGTATGGGCCCGTGGGTTTCATGTAGGACACAGTGGTAGAGCCTCCTTTCACGCATGGCATGGGAGGATTGCAGGCTTTCCAAACTCTAAGAAAGCAAGAAGTCTGAGAATTAGATTTAGGGTTAGGATTCTGGTTAGGGTTAAGGATGAAGTTTAGTGTTAGGGTGAGGGCTTAGGGTTAGGGAATAGGGTTAGGGTTAAAGTTACTCTTAGGTTTAACGGTTACACTTTGCTTTAGGGTTGAGGTTTACGGTTAGGGTTAAGATGAGGGGTTAGGGTTTGGTACAGGGTTAGGGTTAAGTGTTAGGTTTAGGGTTGAAGATTAGGATTAGGGTTAGGATTAAAGGTTAGCGTGAGAGTTAACGCTTAGGGTTAAGGTTAAGTGTTAGGGTTTACGGTTAAGGTTAGGGTTAGTTTTAGGGTTAGAGTTATGTGCTATGGTTTGTGTTAGAGGTTAGGGTTAGGTTTACTGGTCACGGTTAGGGTTACGTTTAGGGGTTAGCATTAGGGTTAGGGTTAGGGTTAGGGTTAAGGGATAGGATTAGGGTTAAGTGTTGGATTTAGGGTTAGGGTTTAGTGTTAGGGTTAGCATTAAGTATTAGGGTTAGGGTCAGGGTTAAATGCTTGGGTGCAGGTAATGGTTAGGGTCAGGGTTAAGGTTCACGGATAGGGTTAGTGTTAAGGGTTACGGGTAGATTTAGGGTTCAGGGTTAGTGTTAGCATTAGGGCTTAAGGTTAGGATTAGGCGGTAGGTTAGATTTAGGGTTAGATCTAGGCGTCAGGGTAAGGGCTAGCGTTAGGGTTAAGAGATAGGGTTAGGTTGAATGCTTAGGATTAGGGTTAGGGTTTGGGGTTAAAGTAAGTGTTAGGGGTTAAGTTTAAGGATCCAAGGTTAGGGTTATTTTTAGCTGTAGTGTTAGGGTTAGGGATAAGGGATCCCATTAGCATTAAGGGTTTTCCTTACTGTAGGCTTAAGGGTTAGGCTTAGAGTTAAAGGTTAAGGTTAGGGTCAGTGTTAAGATTTAGGGTGAGGGTTAACGGTTAGGGTAAAGGATAAGCGTTAGGGTTAGGGATTAGTGATTAGGGTTTTTGGTTAGTGTTAGGGTTAGCGGTTAGGAGTTAGTGTTTTATGAAGGGGTATGGTTAGAATTAGGATTGGGGTTAGAGTTAGGGTGAGGTATAGGGGTTAGGTTTAGGGTTTGTTTTAGGGTAAAAGGATAGGATTAGGGTTACGGGTTGGGCTTAGGTTTAGGGTTAAAGTTTACTGCTGGGGTTAGGGATAGGGTTCAGGGTTATCTTTAGGGGTTCTGGTTAGGGTTAAACGCTGAACACCTGCAAATAATTTTCAACGTAGTGGTTAATTGAAAAGCTCTGCGATATACTTCTTGGAACAAGCCAGTTACCTGTTCCCACGCAAAGAGGAGTATATAGAACCATGGTGGATTTCCAGCTGATGAAGTAAAGGATTATTAAAGGAACGGGATGACCATGGGGATCATCGTCAATTCTCTGAAACAGAATCCGCCCTTTTCACCTGCCAAACACATGCCCACTTCTCCTCTCTGGGGATAATAAAAACTAACCAGCGAACTGACAGAGGGCCTGACCCCCCCATCCACATCGACCACACACAAAAAAAAACCGTACCCTCCAGCTACTAATTATAATGCTAACTTGCAAAATTTCCCTGCATTTTAAAACAATGGAAAAATGGTGGTGGGATGATACTTAGAAGAATGGCTTCTTGTCAGTCTCCACTAACAAAAATAGGCAACACCAAGTCAGCTACTCCTCAGCATAGTTATGTCCGTCGCAGCCTTCTTGGGTTTCAGGAGGCACATACAAACGTTAGCAAAATTATGGTGAAACGCTGAACACCTGCAAATAATTTTCAACGTACTGGCTAATTTGAAAACTCTCCAGCATACTTCTTGGAACAAGCCAGGTACCTGTGCTCACGCATAGAGGAGTATATAGAAACATGGTGGAATCCCAGCTGATGAAGCAAAGGATTCTTAAAGGAATAAGATGACCATGCGGATCCTGTTTAATTCTCTGAAACAGAATCCGCACTTTTCACCTGCCAAACACATGCCCACTACTCTTCTCTGGGGATAATAAAAACAAACCAGCGATCTGACAGAGGGCCTGAACACCCATCCTGAAAGACCCCACCAAAAAAAAAAAGTACCCTCAGCTACTAATTATAATGCCAATTTGCAAAATTTCCCTGCATTTTTAAACAATGGAGAAATGATGGTGGGATGATACTTAGAAGAATGGCTTCTTGTCAGTCTCCACTGACAAAAATAGGCAACACCAAGTCAGCTACGCCTCAGCATAGTTATGTCCGTAGCAGCCATATTTGGTTTCAGTAGGCACATACACACGTTATCACAATTATGGTGAAACGCTGAAAACCTGCAAAGGATTTTCAACATACTGGTTAACTGAAAAGCTCTGAGGCATACTTCTTGGAACTAGCCAGTTTCCTGTGCCCACGCATAGAGAAGTATATAGAACCATGGTGGATTCCCAGCTCATGAAGCAAAGGATTCTTAAAGGAACGGGATTACCATGCGGATCCTGTTTAATTCTCTGAAACAGATCCGCAGTTTTCACCTGCCATACTAATACCCACTTCTCCTCTCTGGGGATAATAAAAACAAACCAGCGAACTGACAGAGGGCCTGACCAACACATGCACACCGACCTCACAGGAAAAAAAAAAAAAAAAACACCGTAGCCTCCAGCTACTTATTATAATGCTAACTTGCAAAACGTTCCTGCATTTTTAAACAATGGAAAAATGATGGTGAGATGATACTTAGAAGAATGGATTCTTGTCAGTCTCCACTAATAAAAATAGGCAAAACCAATTCAGCTACGCCTCAGCATAGTTCTGTCCGTCGCAGCCTTCTTGGGTTTCAGGAGGCACAAACACACGTTATCACAATTATGGTGAAACGCTGAACACCTGCAAACAATTTTCAACGTACTGGTTAATTGAAAAGCTCTGCGGCATACTTCTTGGAACAAGCCAGTTACCTGTTCCCACGCAAAGAGTAGTATATAGAACCATGGTGGATTTCCAGCTGATGAAATAAAGGATTATTAAAGGAACAGGATGACCATAGTGATCATCGTAAATTCTCTGAAACAGAATCCGCCCTTTTCACCTGCCAAACACATGCCCACTTCTCCTCTCTGGGGATAATAAAAACTAACCAGCGAACTGACAGAGGGCCTGAACCCCACCATCCACATCGACTACACAAAAAAATAAAACCGTACCCTCCAGCTACTAATTATAATGCTAACTTGCAAAATTTCCCTGCATTTTAAAACAATGGAAAAATGGTGGTGGGATCATACTTAGAAGAATGGCTTCTTGTCAGTCTCCACTAACAAAAATAGGCAACACCAAGTCAGCTACTCCTCAGCATAGTTATGTCCGTCGCAGCCTTCTTGGGTTTCAGGAGGCACAAACAAACGTTATCACCATTATGGTGAAACGCTGAACACCTGCAGATAATTTTCACCGTAGTGGTTAATTGAAAAGCTCTGCGGCATACTTCTTGGAACAAGCCAGTTACCTGTTCCCACGCAAAGAAGAGAATATAGAACCATGGTGGATTTCCAGCTGATGAAGTAAAGGATTATTAACGGAACGGGATGACCATGGGGATCATCGTTAATTCTCTGAAACAGAATCCGCCCTTTTCACCTGCCAAACACATGCCCACTTCTCCTCTCTGGGGATAATAAAAACTAACCAGCGAACTGACAGAGGGCCTGACCCCCCATCCACGTCGACCACACACACACAAAAAAAAAACCGTACCCTCCAGCTACTAATTATAATGCTAACTTGCAAAATTTCCCTGCATTTTAAAACAATGGAAAAATGGTGGTGGGATAATACTTAGAAGAATGCCTTCTTGTCAGTCTCCACTAACAAAAATAGGCAACACCAAGTCAGCTACTCCTCAGCATAGTTATGTCCGTCGCAGCCTTCTTGGGTTTCAGGAGGCACAAACACACGTTATCACAATTATGGTGAAACGCTGAACACCTGCAAATAATTTTCAACGTAGTGGTTAATTGAAAAGCTCTGCGGCATACTTCTTGGAACAAGCCAGTTACCTGTTCCCACGCAAAGAGGAGTATATAGAACCATGGTGGATTTCCAGCTGATGAAGTAAAGGATTATTAAAGGAACGGGATGACCATGGGGATCATCGTTAATTCTCTGAAACAGAATCCGCCCTTTTCACCTGCCAAACACATGCCCACTTCTCCTCTCTGGGTATAATAAAAACTAACCAGCGAACTGACAGAGGGCCTGACCCCTCCCCATCCACATTGACTACACACAAAAAAAAAAACCGTACCCTCCAGCTACTAATTATAATGCTAACTTGCAAAATTTCCCTGCATTTTAAAACAATGGAAAAATGGTGGTGAGATCATACTTAGAAGAATGGCTTCTTGTCTGTCTCCACTAACAAAAATAGGCAACACCAAGTCAGCTACTCCTCAGCATAGTTATGCCAGTCGCAGCCTTCTTGGGTTTCAGGAGGCACAAACACATTATCACAATTATGGTGAAACGCTGAACACCTGCAAATAATTTTCAACGTACTGGTTAATTGAAAAGCTCTGCGGCATACTTCTTGGAACAAGCCAGTTACCTGTTCCCACGCAAAGAGGAGTATATAGAACCATGGTGGATTTCCAGCTGATGAAGTAAAGGATTATTAAAGGAACGGGATGACCATGGGGATCATCGTTAATTCTCTGAAACAGAATCCGCCCTATTCACCTGCCAAACACATGCCCACTTCTCCTCTCTGGGGATAATAAAAACTAACCAGCGAACTGACAGAGGGCCTGACCCCCCCCCATCCACATCGACCACACACACAAAAAAAAAAAACAGTACCCTCCAGCTACTAATTATAATGCTAACTTGCAAATTTTCCCTGCATTTTAAAACAATGGAAAAATGGTGGTGGGATCATACTTAAAAGAATGGCTTCTTGTCTGTCTCCACTAACTAAAATAGGCAACACCAAGTCAGCTACTCCTCAGCATAGTTATGTCCGTCACAGCCTTCTTGGGTTTCAGGAGGGACATACAAACGTTATCAAAATTATGGTGAAACGCTGAACACCTGCAAATAATTTTCAACGTACTGGTTAATTTGAAAACTCTCCAGCATACTTTTTGGAACAAGCCAGGTACCTGTGCCCACGCATAGAGGAGTATATAGAATCATGGTGGAATCCCAGCTGATGAAGCAAAGGATTCTTAAAGGAATGAGATGACTATGCGGATCCTATTTAATTCTCTGAAACAGAATCCGCACTTTTCACCTGCCAAACACATGCCCACTACTCTTCTATGGGGATAATAAAAACAAACCAGCGATCTGACAGAGGGCCTGAACACCCATCCTGACCGACCCCACAAAACAAAAAAGTACCCTCCAGCTACTAATTATAATGCCAATTTGCAAAATTTCCCTGCATTTTTAAACAATGGAGAAATGATGGTGGGATGATACTTAGAAGAATGGCTTCTTGTCAGTCTCCACTGACAAAAATAGGCAACACCAAGTCAGCTACGCCTCAGCATAGTTATGTCCGTAGCAGCCATATTTGGTTTCAGTAGGCACATACACACATTATCACAATTATTCTGAAACGCTGAAAACCTGCAAAGGATTTTCAACATACTGGTTAATTGAAAAGCTCTGAGGCATACTTCTTGGAACTAGCCAGTTTCCTGTGCCCACGCATAGAGAAGTATATAGAACCATGGTGGATTCCCAGCTCATGAAGCAAAGGATTCTTAAAGGAACGGGATTACCATGCGGATCCTGTATAATTCTCTGAAACAGATCCGCAGTTTTCACCTGCCATACTAATACCGACTTCTCCTCTCTGGGGATAATAAAAACCAACCGGGGAACTGACAGAGGGCCTGACCAACACATCCACACCAACCCCACAGGAAAAAAAAAAAAAAAAAAAAAAACACCGTAGCCTCCAGCTACTAATTATAATGCTAACTTGCAAAACTTTCCTGCATTTTTAAACAATGGAAAAATGATGGTGAGATGATACTTAGAAGAATGGATTCTTGTCAGTCTCCACTAACAAAAATAGGCAAAACCAAGTCAGCTACGCCTCAGCATAGTTATGTCCGTCGCAGCCTTCTTGGGTTTCAGGAGGCACAAACAAACGTTATCACAATTATGGTGAAACGCTGAACACCTGCAAATAATTTTCAACGTACTGGTTAATTGAAAAGCTCTGCGGCATACTTCTTGGAACAAGCCAGTTACCTGTTCTCACGCAAAGAGGAGTATATAGAACCATGGTGGATTTCCAGCTGATGAAGTAAAGGATTATTAAAGGAACGGGATGACCATAGGGATCATCGTTAATTCTCTGAAACAGAATCCGCCCTTTTCACCTGCCAAACACATGCCCACTTCTCCTCTCTGGGGTTAATAAAAACTAACTAGCGAACTGACAGAGGGCCTGACCCCCACCATCCACATCGACCACACAAAAAAAAAAACCGTACCCTCCAGCTACTAATTATAATGCTAACTTGCAAAATTTCCCTGCATTTTAAAACAATGGAAAAATGATGGTGGGATGATACTTAGAAGAATGGCTTCTTGTCAGTCTCCATAAGAAAAATAGGCAACACCAAGTCAGCTACTCCTCAGCATAGTTATGTCCGTCGCAGCCTTCTTGGGTTTCGGGAGGCAGAAACAAACGTTATCACCATTATGGTGAAACGCTGAACACCTGCAAATAATTTTCAACGTAGTGGTTAATTGAAAAGCTCTGCGGCATACTTTTTGGAACAAGCCAGTTACCTGTTCCCACGCAAAGAGGAGTATATAGAACCATGGTGGATTTCCAGCTGATGAAGTAAAGGATTATTAAAGGAACGGGGTGACCATGGGGATCATCGTTAATTCTCTGAAACAGAATCCGCCCTTTTCACCTGCCAAACACATGCCCACTTCTCCTCTCTGGGGATAATAAAAACTAACCAGCGAACTGACAGAGGGCCTAACTCCCCCATCCACATCGACCACACACACAAAAAAAACCGTACCCTCCAGCTACTAATTATAATGCTAACTTGAAAAATTTCCCTGCATTTTAAAACAATGGAAAAATGGTGGTGGGATGATACTTAGAAGAATTGCTTGTGGACAGTCGCCACTAAGTAAAATAGGCAACACCAATTCAGCTACGCCTCAGCATAGGTATGTCCGTCGCAGCCTTCTTGGGTTTCAGGAGGCACAAACACACGTTATCACAATTATGGTGAAACGCTGAACACCTGCAAATAATTTTCAACGTAGTGGTTAATTGAAAAGCTCTGCGGCATACTTCTTGGAACAAGCCAGTTACCTGTTCCCACGCAAAGAGGAGTATATAGAACCATGGTGGATTTCCAGGTGATGAAGTAAAGGATTATTAAAGGAACGGGGTGACCATGGGATCATCGTTAATTCTCTGAAACAGAATCCGCCCTTTTCACCTGCCAAACACATGCCCACTTCTCCTCTCTGGGGATAATAAAAACTAACCAGCGAACTGACAGAGGGCCTGACCCCCCCCCATCCACATCGACAACACACACAAAAAAAACCGTACCCTCCAGCTACTAATTATAATGCTAACTTGCAAAATTTCCCTGCATTTTAAAACAATGGAAAAATGGTGGTGGGATGATTCTTAGAAGAATGGCTTCTTGTCAGTCTCCACTAACAAAAATAGGCAACACCAAGTCAGCTACTCCTCAGCATAGTTATGTCCGTCGCAGCCTTCTTGGGATTCAGCAGGCACATACAAACGTTATCAAAATTATGGTGAAACGCTGAACACCTGCAAATAATTTTCAACGTACTGGTTAATTTGAAAACTCTCCAGCATACTTCTTGGAACAAGCCAGGTACCTGTGCCCACGCATAGAGGAGTATATAGAATCATGGTGGAATCCCAGCTGATGCAGCAAAGGATTCTTAAAGGAATGAGATGACCATGCGGATCCTGTTTAATTCTCTGAAACAGAATCCGCACTTTTCACCTGCCAAACACATGCCCACTACTCTTCTCTGGGGATAATAAAAACAAACCAGCGATCTGACAGAGGGCCTGAACACCCATCCTGACCGACCCCACAAAACAAAAAACTACCCTCCAGCTACTAATTATAATGCCAATTTGCAAAATTTCCCTGCATTTTGAAACAATGGAGAAATGATGGTGGGATGATACTTAGAAGAATGGCTTCTTGTCAGTCTCCACTGACAAAAATAGGCAACACCAAGTCAGCTACGCCTCAGCATAGCTATGTCCGTAGCAGCCATATTTGGTTTCAGTAGGCACATACACACGTTATCACAATTATTCTGAAACGCTGAAAACCTGCAAAGGATTGTCAACATACTGGTTAATTGAAAAGCTCTGAGGCATACTTCTTGGAACAAGCCAGTTTCCTGTGCCCACGCATAGAGAAGTACATAGAACCATGGTGGATTCCCAGCTCATGAAGCAAAGGATTCTTAAAGGAACGGGATTACCATGCGGATCCTGTTTAATTCTCTGAAACAGATCCGCAGTTTTCACCTGCCATACTAATACCCACTTCTCCTCTCTGGGGATAATAAAAACCAACCGGGGAACTGACAGAGGGCCTGACCAACACATCCACACCGACCCCACAGGAAAAAAAAAAAAAAAAAAAAACACCGTAGCCTCCAGCTACTAATTATAATGCTAACTTGCAAAACTTTCCTGGATTTTTAAACAATGGAAAAATGATGGTGAGATGATACTTATAAGAATGGATTGTTGTCAGTCTCCACTAACAAAAATAGGCAATACCAAGTCAGCTACGCCTCAGCATAGTTATGACCGTCCCAGCCTTCTTGGGTTGCAGGAGGCACAAACAAACGTTATAACAATTATGGTGAAACGCTGAACAGCTGCAAATAATTTTCAACGTACTGGTTAATGGAAAAGCTCTGCGGCATACTTCTTGGAACAAGCCAGTTACCTGTTCCCACGCAAAGAGGAGTATATAGAACCATGGTGGATTTCCAGCTGATGAAGTAAAGGATTATTAAAGGAACGGGATGACCATGGGGATCATCGTTAATTCTCTGAAACAGAATCCGCCCTTTTCACCTGCCAAACACATGCCCACTTCTCCTCTCTGGGGATAATAAAAACTAACCAGCGAACTGACAGAGGGCCTGACCCCCACCATCCACATCGACAACACACAAAAAAAAAAAACGTACCCTCCGGCTACTAATTATAATGCTAACTTGCAAAATTTCCCTGCATTTTAAAACAATGGAAAAATGGTGGTGGGATGAGACTTAGAAGAATGGCTTCTTGTCAGTCTCCACTAACAAAAATAGGCAACACCATGTCAGCTACGCCTCAGCATAGTTATGTCCGTCGCAGCCTTCTTGGGTTTCCGGAGGCACAAACACACGTTATCACAATTATGGTGAAACGCTGAACACCTGCAAATAATTTTCAACGTAGTGGTTAATTGAAAAGCTCTGCGGCATACTTCTTGGAACAAGCCAGTTACCTGTTCCCACGCAAAGAGGAGTATATAGAACCATGGTGGATTTCCAGCTGATGAAGTAAAGGATTATTAAACGAACGGGATGACCATGGGGATCATCGTTAATTCTCTGAAACAGAATCCGCCCTATTCACCTGCCAAACACATGCCCACTTCTCCTCTCTGGGGATAATAAAAACTAACCAGCGAACTGACAGAGGGCCTGACCCCCCCCCATCCACATCGACCACACACACAAAAAAAAAAAAACAGTACCCTCCAGCTACTAATTATAATGCTAACTTGCAAATTTTCCCTGCATTTTAAAACAATGGAAAAATGGTGGTGGGATCATACTTAAAAGAATGGCTTCTTGTCTGTCTCCACTAACTAAAATAGGCAACACCAAGTCAGCTACTCCTCAGCATAGTTATGTCCGTCACAGCCTTCTTGGGTTTCAGGAGGGACATACAAACGTTATCAAAATTATGGTGAAACGCTGAACACCTGCAAATAATTTTCAACGTACTGGTTAATTTGAAAACTCTCCAGCATACTTTTTGGAACAAGCCAGGTACCTGTGCCCACGCATAGAGGAGTATATAGAATCATGGTGGAATCCCAGCTGATGAAGCAAAGGATTCTTAAAGGAATGAGATGACTATGCGGATCCTATTTAATTCTCTGAAACAGAATCCGCACTTTTCACCTGCCAAACACATGCCCACTACTCTTCTATGGGGATAATAAAAACAAACCAGCGATCTGACAGAGGGCCTGAACACCCATCCTGACCGACCCCACAAAACAAAAAAGTACCCTCCAGCTACTAATTATAATGCCAATTTGCAAAATTTCCCTGCATTTTTAAACAATGGAGAAATGATGGTGGGATGATACTTAGAAGAATGGCTTCTTGTCAGTCTCCACTGACAAAAATAGGCAACACCAAGTCAGCTACGCCTCAGCATAGTTATGTCCGTAGCAGCCATATTTGGTTTCAGTAGGCACATACACACATTATCACAATTATTCTGAAACGCTGAAAACCTGCAAAGGATTTTCAACATACTGGTTAATTGAAAAGCTCTGAGGCATACTTCTTGGAACTAGCCAGTTTCCTGTGCCCACGCATAGAGAAGTATATAGAACCATGGTGGATTCCCAGCTCATGAAGCAAAGGATTCTTAAAGGAACGGGATTACCATGCGGATCCTGTATAATTCTCTGAAACAGATCCGCAGTTTTCACCTGCCATACTAATACCGACTTCTCCTCTCTGGGGATAATAAAAACCAACCGGGGAACTGACAGAGGGCCTGACCAACACATCCACACCAACCCCACAGGAAAAAAAAAAAAAAAAAAAAAAACACCGTAGCCTCCAGCTACTAATTATAATGCTAACTTGCAAAACTTTCCTGCATTTTTAAACAATGGAAAAATGATGGTGAGATGATACTTAGAAGAATGGATTCTTGTCAGTCTCCACTAACAAAAATAGGCAAAACCAAGTCAGCTACGCCTCAGCATAGTTATGTCCGTCGCAGCCTTCTTGGGTTTCAGGAGGCACAAACAAACGTTATCACAATTATGGTGAAACGCTGAACACCTGCAAATAATTTTCAACGTACTGGTTAATTGAAAAGCTCTGCGGCATACTTCTTGGAACAAGCCAGTTACCTGTTCTCACGCAAAGAGGAGTATATAGAACCATGGTGGATTTCCAGCTGATGAAGTAAAGGATTATTAAAGGAACGGGATGACCATAGGGATCATCGTTAATTCTCTGAAACAGAATCCGCCCTTTTCACCTGCCAAACACATGCCCACTTCTCCTCTCTGGGGTTAATAAAAACTAACTAGCGAACTGACAGAGGGCCTGACCCCCACCATCCACATCGACCACACAAAAAAAAAATCCGTACCCTCCAGCTACTAATTATAATGCTAACTTGCAAAATTTCCCTGCATTTTAAAACAATGGAAAAATGATGGTGGGATGATACTTAGAAGAATGGCTTCTTGTCAGTCTCCATAAGAAAAATAGGCAACACCAAGTCAGCTACTCCTCAGCATAGTTATGTCCGTCGCAGCCTTCTTGGGTTTCGGGAGGCAGAAACAAAGGTTATCACCATTATGGTGAAACGCTGAACACCTGCAAATAATTTTCAACGTAGTGGTTAATTGAAAAGCTCTGCGGCATACTTCTTGGAACAAGCCAGTTACCTGTTCCCACGCAAAGAGGAGTTTATAGAACCATGGTGGATTTCCAGCTGATGAAGTAAAGGATTATTAAAGGAACGGGATGACCATGGGGATCATCGTTAATTCTCTGAAACAGAATCCGCCCTATTCACCTGCCAAACACATGCCCACTTCTCCTCTCTGGGGATAATAAAAACTAACCAGCGAACTGACAGAGGGCCTGACCCCCCCCCATCCACATCGACCACACACACAAAAAAAAAAAACAGTACCCTCCAGCTACTAATTATAATGCTAACTTGCAAATTTTCCCTGCATTTTAAAACAATGGAAAAATGGTGGTGGGATCATACTTAAAAGAATGGCTTCTTGTCTGTCTCCACTAACTAAAATAGGCAACACCAAGTCAGCTACTCCTCAGCATAGTTATGTCCGTCACAGCCTTCTTGGGTTTCAGGAGGGACATACAAACGTTATCAAAATTATGGTGAAACGCTGAACACCTGCAAATAATTTTCAACGTACTGGTTAATTTGAAAACTCTCCAGCATACTTTTTGGAACAAGCCAGGTACCTGTGCCCACGCATAGAGGAGTATATAGAATCATGGTGGAATCCCAGCTGATGAAGCAAAGGATTCTTAAAGGAATGAGATGACTATGCGGATCCTATTTAATTCTCTGAAACAGAATCCGCACTTTTCACCTGCCAAACACATGCCCACTACTCTTCTATGGGGATAATAAAAACAAACCAGCGATCTGACAGAGGGCCTGAACACCCATCCTGACCGACCCCACAAAACAAAAAAGTACCCTCCAGCTACTAATTATAATGCCAATTTGCAAAATTTCCCTGCATTTTTAAACAATGGAGAAATGATGGTGGGATGATACTTAGAAGAATGGCTTCTTGTCAGTCTCCACTGACAAAAATAGGCAACACCAAGTCAGCTACGCCTCAGCATAGTTATGTCCGTAGCAGCCATATTTGGTTTCAGTAGGCACATACACACATTATCACAATTATTCTGAAACGCTGAAAACCTGCAAAGGATTTTCAACATACTGGTTAATTGAAAAGCTCTGAGGCATACTTCTTGGAACTAGCCAGTTTCCTGTGCCCACGCATAGAGAAGTATATAGAACCATGGTGGATTCCCAGCTCATGAAGCAAAGGATTCTTAAAGGAACGGGATTACCATGCGGATCCTGTATAATTCTCTGAAACAGATCCGCAGTTTTCACCTGCCATACTAATACCGACTTCTCCTCTCTGGGGATAATAAAAACCAACCGGGGAACTGACAGAGGGCCTGACCAACACATCCACACCAACCCCACAGGAAAAAAAAAAAAAAAAAAAAAAACACCGTAGCCTCCAGCTACTAATTATAATGCTAACTTGCAAAACTTTCCTGCATTTTTAAACAATGGAAAAATGATGGTGAGATGATACTTAGAAGAATGGATTCTTGTCAGTCTCCACTAACAAAAATAGGCAAAACCAAGTCAGCTACGCCTCAGCATAGTTATGTCCGTCGCAGCCTTCTTGGGTTTCAGGAGGCACAAACAAACGTTATCACAATTATGGTGAAACGCTGAACACCTGCAAATAATTTTCAACGTACTGGTTAATTGAAAAGCTCTGCGGCATACTTCTTGGAACAAGCCAGTTACCTGTTCTCACGCAAAGAGGAGTATATAGAACCATGGTGGATTTCCAGCTGATGAAGTAAAGGATTATTAAAGGAACGGGATGACCATAGGGATCATCGTTAATTCTCTGAAACAGAATCCGCCCTTTTCACCTGCCAAACACATGCCCACTTCTCCTCTCTGGGGTTAATAAAAACTAACTAGCGAACTGACAGAGGGCCTGACCCCCACCATCCACATCGACCACACAAAAAAAAAATCCGTACCCTCCAGCTACTAATTATAATGCTAACTTGCAAAATTTCCCTGCATTTTAAAACAATGGAAAAATGATGGTGGGATGATACTTAGAAGAATGGCTTCTTGTCAGTCTCCATAAGAAAAATAGGCAACACCAAGTCAGCTACTCCTCAGCATAGTTATGTCCGTCGCAGCCTTCTTGGGTTTCGGGAGGCAGAAACAAACGTTATCACCATTATGGTGAAACGCTGAACACCTGCAAATAATTTTCAACGTAGTGGTTAATTGAAAAGCTCTGCGGCATACTTCTTGGAACAAGCCAGTTACCTGTTCCCACGCAAAGAGGAGTATATAGAACCATGGTGGATTTCCAGCTGATGAAGTAAAGGATTATTAAAGGAACGGGGTGACCATGGGGATCATCGTTAATTCTCTGAAACAGAATCCGCCCTTTTCACCTGCCAAACACATGCCCACTTCTCCTCTCTGGGGATAATAAAAACTAACCAGCGAACTGACAGAGGGCCTAACTCCCCCATCCACATCGACCACACACACAAAAAAAACCGTACCCTCCAGCTACTAATTATAATGCTAACTTGAAAAATTTCCCTGCATTTTAAAACAATGGAAAAATGGTGGTGGGATGATACTTAGAAGAATTGCTTGTGGACAGTCGCCACTAAGTAAAATAGGCAACACCAATTCAGCTACGCCTCAGCATAGGTATGTCCGTCGCAGCCTTCTTGGGTTTCAGGAGGCACAAACACACGTTATCACAATTATGGTGAAACGCTGAACACCTGCAAATAATTTTCAACGTAGTGGTTAATTGAAAAGCTCTGCGGCATACTTCTTGGAACAAGCCAGTTACCTGTTCCCACGCAAAGAGGAGTATATAGAACCATGGTGGATTTCCAGGTGATGAAGTAAAGGATTATTAAAGGAACGGGGTGACCATGGGATCATCGTTAATTCTCTGAAACAGAATCCGCCCTTTTCACCTGCCAAACACATGCCCACTTCTCCTCTCTGGGGATAATAAAAACTAACCAGCGAACTGACAGAGGGCCTGACCCCCCCCCATCCACATCGACAACACACACAAAAAAAACCGTACCCTCCAGCTACTAATTATAATGCTAACTTGCAAAATTTCCCTGCATTTTAAAACAATGGAAAAATGGTGGTGGGATGATTCTTAGAAGAATGGCTTCTTGTCAGTCTCCACTAACAAAAATAGGCAACACCAAGTCAGCTACTCCTCAGCATAGTTATGTCCGTCGCAGCCTTCTTGGGATTCAGCAGGCACATACAAACGTTATCAAAATTATGGTGAAACGCTGAACACCTGCAAATAATTTTCAACGTACTGGTTAATTTGAAAACTCTCCAGCATACTTCTTGGAACAAGCCAGGTACCTGTGCCCACGCATAGAGGAGTATATAGAATCATGGTGGAATCCCAGCTGATGCAGCAAAGGATTCTTAAAGGAATGAGATGACCATGCGGATCCTGTTTAATTCTCTGAAACAGAATCCGCACTTTTCACCTGCCAAACACATGCCCACTACTCTTCTCTGGGGATAATAAAAACAAACCAGCGATCTGACAGAGGGCCTGAACACCCATCCTGACCGCCCCCACAAAACAAAAAACTACCCTCCAGCTACTAATTATAATGCCAATTTGCAAAATTTCCCTGCATTTTGAAACAATGGAGAAATGATGGTGGGATGATACTTAGAAGAATGGCTTCTTGTCAGTCTCCACTGACAAAAATAGGCAACACCAAGTCAGCTACGCCTCAGCATAGCTATGTCCGTAGCAGCCATATTTGGTTTCAGTAGGCACATACACACGTTATCACAATTATTCTGAAACGCTGAAAACCTGCAAAGGATTGTCAACATACTGGTTAATTGAAAAGCTCTGAGGCATACTTCTTGGAACAAGCCAGTTTCCTGTGCCCACGCATAGAGAAGTACATAGAACCATGGTGGATTCCCAGCTCATGAAGCAAAGGATTCTTAAAGGAACGGGATTACCATGCGGATCCTGTTTAATTCTCTGAAACAGATCCGCAGTTTTCACCTGCCATACTAATACCCACTTCTCCTCTCTGGGGATAATAAAAACCAACCGGGGAACTGACAGAGGGCCTGACCAACACATCCACACCGACCCCACAGGAAAAAAAAAAAAAAAAAAAACACCGTAGCCTCCAGCTACTAATTATAATGCTAACTTGCAAAACTTTCCTGGATTTTTAAACAATGGAAAAATGATGGTGAGATGATACTTATAAGAATGGATTGTTGTCAGTCTCCACTAACAAAAATAGGCAATACCAAGTCAGCTACGCCTCAGCATAGTTATGACCGTCCCAGCCTTCTTGGGTTGCAGGAGGCACAAACAAACGTTATAACAATTATGGTGAAACGCTGAACAGCTGCAAATAATTTTCAACGTACTGGTTAATGGAAAAGCTCTGCGGCATACTTCTTGGAACAAGCCAGTTACCTGTTCCCACGCAAAGAGGAGTATATAGAACCATGGTGGATTTCCAGCTGATGAAGTAAAGGATTATTAAAGGAACGGGATGACCATGGGGATCATCGTTAATTCTCTGAAACAGAATCCGCCCTTTTCACCTGCCAAACACATGCCCACTTCTCCTCTCTGGGGATAATAAAAACTAACCAGCGAACTGACAGAGGGCCTGACCCCCACCATCCACATCGACAACACACAAAAAAAAAAAACGTACCCTCCGGCTACTAATTATAATGCTAACTTGCAAAATTTCCCTGCATTTTAAAACAATGGAAAAATGGTGGTGGGATGAGACTTAGAAGAATGGCTTCTTGTCAGTCTCCACTAACAAAAATAGGCAACACCATGTCAGCTACGCCTCAGCATAGTTATGTCCGTCGCAGCCTTCTTGGGTTTCAGGAGGCACAAACACACGTTATCACAATTATGGTGAAACGCTGAACACCTGCAAATAATTTTCAACGTAGTGGTTAATTGAAAAGCTCTGCGGCATACTTCTTGGAACAAGCCAGTTACCTGTTCCCACGCAAAGAGGAGTATATAGAACCATGGTGGATTTCCAGCTGATGAAGTAAAGGATTATTAAACGAACGGGATGACCATGGGGATCATCGTTAATTCTCTGAAACAGAATCCGCCCTTTTCACCTGCCAAACACATGCCCACTTCTCCTCTCTGGGGATAATAAAAACTAACCAGCGAACTGACAGAGGGCCTGACCCCACCATCCACATCGACCACACAAAAAAAAGAAAAAACTGTACCCTCCAGCTACTAATTATAATGCTAACTTGCAAAATTTCCCTGTATTTTAAAACAATGGAAAAATGGTGGTGGGATGATACTTAGAAGAATGGCTTCTTGTCAGTCTCCACTAACAAAAATAGGCAACACCAAATCTGCTACTCCTCAGCATAGTTATGTCCGTCGCAGCCTTCCTGGGTTTCAGGAGGCACAAACAAAGGTTATCACAATTATGGTGAAACGCTGAACACCTGCAAATAATTTTCAACGTACTGGTTAATTGAAAAGCTCTGCGGCATACTTCTTGGAACAAGCCAGTTACCTGTTCCCACGCAAAGAGGAGTATATAGAACCATGGTGGATTTCCAGCTGATGAAGTAAAGGATTATTAAAGGAACGGGATGACCATGGGGATCATCGTTAATTTTCTGAAACAGAATCCGCCCTTTTCACCTGCGAAACACATGCCCACTTCTTCTCTCTGGGCATAATAAAAACTAACCAGCGAACTGAAAGAGGGCCTGACCCCACCATCCACATCGACCACACACAAAAAAAAAACCGTACCCTCCAGCTACTAATTATAATGCTAACTTGCAAAATTTCCCTGCATTTTAAAACAATGGAAAAATGGTGGTGGGATGATACTTAGAAGAATGGCTTCTTGTCAGTCTCCACTAACAAAAATAGGCAACACCAAGTCAGCTACTCCTCAGCATAGTTATGTCCGTCGCAGCCTTCTTGGGTTTCAGGAAGCACAAACACACGTTATCACAATTATGGTGAAACGCTGAACACCTGCAAATAATTTTCAACGTAGTGGTTAATTGAAAAGCTCTGCGGCATACTTCTTGGAACAAGCCAGTTACCTGTTCCCACGCAAAGAGGAGTATATAGAACCATGGTGGATTTCCAGCTGATGAAGTAAAGGATTATTAAAGGAACGGGATGACCATGGGGATCATCGTTAATTCTCTGAAACAGAATCCGCCCTTTTCACCTGCCAAACACATGCCCACTTCTCCTCTCTGGGGATAATAAAAACTAACCAGCGAACTGACAGAGGGCCTAACCCCCCCATCCACATCGACCACACACACAAAAAAAACCGTACCCTCCAGCTACTAATTATAATGCTAACTTGAAAAATTTCCCTGCATTTTAAAACAATGGAAAAATGGTGGTGGGATGATACTTAGAAGAATTGCTTGTGGACAGTCTCCACTAACAAAAATAGGCAACACCAAGTCAGCTACGCCTCAGCATAGGTATGTCCGTCGCAGCCTTCTTGGGTTTCAGGAGGCACAAACACACGTTATCACAATTATGGTGAAACGCTGAACACCTGCAAATAATTTTCAACGTAGTGGTTAATTGAAAAGCTCTGCGGCATACTTCTTGGAACAAGGCAGTTACCTGTTCCCACGCAAATAGGAGTATATAGAACCATGGTGGATTTCCAGCTGATGAAGTAAAGGATTATTAAAGGAACGGGATGACCATGGGGATCATCGTTAATTCTCTGAAATAGAATCCGCCCTTTTCACCTGCCAAACACATGCCCACTTCTCCTCTCTGGGGATAATAAAAACTAACCAGCGAACTGACAGAGGGCCTGACCCCCCCCCATCCACATCGACAACACACAAAAAAAAAACCGTACCCTCCAGCTACTAATTATAATGCTAACTTGCAAAATTTCCCTGCATTTTAAAACAATGGAAAAATGGTGGTGGGATCATACTTAGAAGAAAGGCTTCTTGTCTGTCTCCACTAACAAAAATAGGCAACACCAAGTCAGCTACTCCTCAGCATAGCTATGTCCGTCGCAGCCTTCTTGGGTTTCAGGAGGGACATACAAACGTTATCAAAATTATGGTGAAACGCTGAACACCTGCAAATAATTTTCAACGTACTGGTTAATTTGAAAACTCTCCAGCATACTTCTTGGAAGAAGCCAGGTACCTGTGCCCACGCATAGAGGAGTATATAGAAACATGGTGGAATCCCAGCTGATGAAGCAAAGATTCTTAAAGGAATGAGATGACCATACAGATCCTGTTTAATTCTCTGAAACAGAATCCGCACTTTACACCTGCCAAACACATGCCCACTACTCTTCTCTGGGGATAATAAAAACAAACCAGCGATCTGACAGAGGGCCTGAACACCCATCCTGACTGACCCCACAAAACAAAAAAGTACCCTCCAGCTACTAATTATAATGCCAATTTGCAAAATTTCCCTGCATTTTGAAACAATGGAGAAATGATGGTGGGATGATACTTAGAAGAATGGCTTCTTGTCAGTCTCCACTGACAAAAATAGGCAACACCAAGTCAGCTACGCCTCAGCATAGTTATGTCCGTAGCAGCCATATTTGGTTTCAGTAGGCACATACACACGTTATCACAATTATGGTGAAACGCTGAAAACCTGCAAAGGATTTTCAACATACTGGTTAATTGAAAAGCTCTGAGGCATACTTCTTGGAACAAGCCAGTTACCTGTTCCCACGCAAAGAGGAGTATATAGAACCATGGTGGATTTCCAGCTGTTGAAGTAAAGGATTATTAAAGGAACGGGATGACCATGGGGATCATCCTTAATTCTCTGAAACAGAATCCCCCCTTTTCACCTGCCAAACACATGCCCACTTCCCCTCTCTGGGGATAATAAAAACTAACCAGCGAACTGACAGAGGGCCTGAACACCCCCCATCCACATCGACTACACAAAAAAAAAAAAACGTACCCTCCAGCTACTAATTATAATGCTAACTTGCAAAATTTCCCTGCATTTTAAAACAATGGAAAAATGGTGGTGGGATGATACTTAGAAGAATGGCTTCTTGTCTGTCTCCACTAACAAAAATAGGCAACACCAAGTCAGCTACTCCTCAGCATACTTATGTCCGTCGCAGCCTTCTTGGGTTTCAGGAGGCACAAACAAAGGTTATCACAATTATGGTGAAACGCTGAACACCTGGAAATAATTTTCAACGTAGTGGTTAATTGAAAAGCTCTGCGGCATACTTCTTGGAACAAGGCAGTTACCTGTTCCCACGCAAAGAGGAGTATATAGAACCATGGTGGATTTCCAGCTGATGAAGTAAAGGATTATTAAAGGAACGGGATGACCATGGGGATCATCCTTAATTCTCTGAAACAGAATCCGCCCTTTTCACCTGCCAAACACATGCCCACTTCCCCTCTCTGGGGATAATAAAAACTAACCAGCGAACTGACAGAGGGCCTGAACCACCCCCATCCACATTGACTACACAAAAAAAAAAAAAAACCGTACCCTCCAGCTACTAATTATAATGCTAACTTGCAAAATTTCCCTGCATTTTAAAACAATGGAAAAATGGTGGTGGGATGATACTTAGAAGAATGGCTTCTTGTCTGTCTCCACTAACAAAAATAGGCAACACCAAGTCAGCTACTCCTCAGCATACTTATGTCCATCGCAGCCTTCTTGGGGTTCAGGAGGCACAAACAAAGGTTATCACAATTATGGTGAAACGCTGAACACCTGCAAATAATTTTCAACGTACTGGTTAATTGAAAAGCTCTGCGGCATACTTCTTGGAACAAGCCAGTTACCTGTTCCCACGCAAAGAGGAGTACATAGAACCATGGTGGATTTCCAGCTGATGAAGTAAAGGATTATTAAAGGTACGGGATGACCATGGGGATCATCGTTAATTCTCTGAAACAGAATCCGCCCTTTTCACCTGCCAAACACATGCCCACTTCTCCTCTCTGGGGATAATAAAAACTAACCAGCGAACTGACAGAGGGCCTGACCCCCGCCCATCCACATCGACTACACAAAAAAAAAAAAAAACCGTACCATCCAGCTACTAATTATAATGCTAACTTGCAAAATTTCCCTGCATTTTAAAACAATGGAAAAATGGTGGTGGGATCATACTTAGAGGAATGGCTTCTTGTCTGTCTCCACTAACAAAAATAGGCAACACCAAGTCAGCTACTCCTCAGCATAGCTATGTCCGTCGCAGCCTTCTTGGGTTTCAGGAGGGACATACAAACGTTATCAAAATTATGGTGAAACGCTGAACACCTGCAAATAATTTTGAACGTACTGGTTAATTTGAAAACTCTCCAGCATACTTCTTGGAAGAAGCCAGGTACCTGTGCCCACGCATAGAGGAGTATATAGAAACATGGTGGAATCCCAGCTGATGAAGCAAAGATTCTTAAAGGAATGAGATGACCATACAGATCCTGTTTAATTCTCTGAAACAGAATCCGCACTTTTCACCTGCCAAACACATGCCCACTACTCTTCTCTGGGATAATAAAAACAAACCAGCGATCTGACAGAGGGCCTGAACACCGATCCTGACTGACCCCACAAAACAAAAAAGTACTCTCCAGCTACTAATTATAATGCCAATTTGCAAAATTTCCCTGCATTTTGAAACAATGGAGAAATGATGGTGGGATGATACTTAGAAGAATGGCTTCTTGTCAGTCTCCACTGACAAAAATAGGCAACACCAAGTCAGCTACGCCTCAGCATAGTTATGTCCGTAGCAGCCATATTTGGTTTCAGTAGGCACATACACACCTTATCACAATTATGGTGAAACGCTGAAAACCTGCAAAGGATTTTCAACATACTGGTTAATTGAAAAGCTCTGAGGCATACTTCTTGGAACAAGCCAGTTACCTGTTCCCACGCAAAGAGGAGTATATAGAACCATGGTGGATTTCCAGCTGATGAAGTAAAGGATTATTAAAGGAACGGGATGACCATGGGGATCATCGTTAATTCTCTGAAACAGAATCCGCCCTTTTCACCTGCCAAACACATGCCCACTTCTCCTCTCTGGGGATAATAAAAACTAACCAGCAAACTGACAGAGGGCCTGAGCCCCCCATCCACATCGACCACACACACACACAAAAAAACGTACCCTCCAGCTACTAATTATAATGCTAACTTGCAAAATTTCCCTGCATTTTAAAACAATGGAAAAATGGTGGTGGGATGATACTTAGAAGAATGGCTTCTTGTCAGTCTCCACTAACAAAAATAGGCAACACCAAGTCAGCTACTCCTCAGCATAGTTATGTCCGTCGCAGCCTTCTTCGGTTTCAGGAGGCACAAACACACGTTATCACAATTATGGTGAAACGCTGAACACCTGCAAATAATTTTCAACATAGTGGTTAATTGAAAAGCTCTGTGGCATACTTCTTGGAACAAGCCAGTTACCTGTTCCCACGCAAAGAGGAGTATGTAGAACCATGGTGGATTTCCAGCTGATGAAGTAAAGGATTATTAAAGGAACGGGATGACCATGGGGATCATCGTTAATTCTCAGAAACAGACTCCTCCCTTTTCACCTGCCAAACACCTGCCCATTTCCCCTCTCTGGGGATAATAAAAACTAACCAGCGAACTGACAGAGGGCCTGACCCCCCCATCCACATCGACCACACAGACAAAAAAATACCGAACACTCCAGCTACTAATTATAATGCTAACTTGCAAAATTTCCCTGCATTTTAAAACAATGGAAAAATGGTGGTGGGATGATACTTAGAAGAATGGCTTCTTGTCAGTCTCCACTAACAAAAATAGGCAACACCAAGTCAGCTACGCCTCAGCATAGTTATGTCCGTCGCAGCCTTCTTGGGTTTCAGGAGGCACAAAGACACGTTATCACAATTATGGTGAAACGCTGAACACCTGCAAATAATTTTCAACGTAGTGGTTAATTGAAAAGCTCTGCGGCATACTTCTTGGAACAAGCCACTTACCTGTTCCCACAGAAAGAGGAGTATATAGAACCATGGTGGATTTCCAGCTCATGCAGTAAAGGATTATTAAAGGAACGGGATGACCATGGGGATCATCGTTAATTCTCTGAAACAGAATCCGCCCTTTTCACCTGCCAAACACATGCCCACTTCTCCTCTCTGGCGATAATAAAAACTAACCAGCGATCTGACAGAGGGCCTGACCCCCCCATCCACATCGACGTCACACACAAAAAAAAAAAAACCGTACCCTCCAGCTACTAATTATAATGCTAACTTGCAAAATTTCCCTGCATTTTAAAACAATGGAAAAATGGTGGTGGGATGATACTTACAAGAATGGCTTCTTGTCAGTCTCCACTAACAAAAATAGGCAACACCAAGTCAGCTACTCCTCAGCATAGTTATGTCCGTCGCAGCCTTCTTGGGTTTCAGGAGGCACAAACACACGTTATCACAATTATGGTGAAACGCTGAACACCTGCAAATAATTTTCAACGTTTTGGTTAATTGAAAAGCTCTGCGGCATACTTCTTGGAACAAGGCAGTTACCTGTTCCCACGCAAACAGGAGTATAGAGAACCATCATGGATTTCCAGCTGATGAAGTAAAGCATTATTAAAGGAAAGGGATGACCATGGGGATCATCGTTAATTCTCTGAAACAGAATCCGCCCTTTTCACCTGCCAAACACAGGCCCACTTCTCCTCTCTGGGGATTATAAAAACTAACCAGCGAACTGACAGAGGGCCTGACCCCCCCCATCCACATCGACCACACACACAAAAAAAAACCGTACCCTCCAGCTACTAATTATAATGCTAACTTGCAAAATTTCCCTGCATTTTAAAACAATGGAAAAATGGTGGTGGGATGATACTTAGAAGAATGGCTTCTTGTCAGTCTCCACTAACAAAAATAGGCAACACCAAGTCAGCTACTCCTCAGCATAGTTATGTCCGTCGCAGCTTTCTTGGGTTTCAGGAGGGACATACAAACGTTATCAAAATTATGGTGAAACGCTGAAAACCTGCAAATAATTTTCAACGTACTGGTTAATTTGAAAACTCTCCAGCATAATTCTTGGAACAAGCCAGGTACCTGTGCCCACGCATAGAGGAGTATATAGAAACATGGTGGAATCCCAGCTGATGAAGCAAAGGATTCTTAAAGGAATGAGATGACCATGGGGATCCTGTTTAATTCTCTGAAACAGAATCCGCACTTTTCACCTGCCAAACACATGCCCACTACTCTTCTCTGGGGATAATAAAAACAAACCAGCGATCTGACAGAGGGCCTGAACACCCATCCTGACCGACCCCACAAAACAAAAAAGTACCCTCCAGCTACTAATTATAATGCCAATTTGCAAACTTTCCCTGCATTTTTAAACAATGGAGAAATGATGGTGGGATGATACTTAGAAGAATGGCTTCTTGTCAGTCTCCACTGACAAAAATAGGCAACACCAAGTCAGCTACGCCTCAGCATAGTTATGTCCGTAGCAGCCATATTTGGTTTCAGTAGGCACATACACACGTTATCACAATTATGGTGAAACGCTGAAAACCTGCAAAGGATTGTCAACATACTGGTTAATTGAAAAGCTCTGAGGCATACTTCTTGGAACTAGCCAGTTTCCTGTGCCCACGCATAGACAAGTATATAGAACCATGGTGGATTCCCAGCTCATGAAGCAAAGGATTCTTAAAGGAACGCGATTACCATGCGGATCCTGTTTAATTCTCTGAAACAGATCCGCAGTTTTCACCTGCCATACTAATACCCACTTCTCCTCTCTGGGGATAATAAAAACCAACCGGGGAACTGACAGAGGGCCTGACCAACACATCCACACCCACCCCACAGGAAAAAAAAAAAAAACACCGTAGCCTCTAGCTACTAATTA
Source organism: Eulemur rufifrons (assembly GCF_041146395.1). Taxonomy (NCBI): domain Eukaryota; kingdom Metazoa; phylum Chordata; class Mammalia; order Primates; family Lemuridae; genus Eulemur; species Eulemur rufifrons. The sequence continues at coordinate 3,234,041 of NC_091001.1, forward strand.
TAATGCTAACTTGCAAAATTTCCCTGCATTTTAAAACAATGGAAAAATGGTGGTGGGATGATACTTAGAAGAATGGCTTCTTGTCAGTCTCCACGAACAAAAATAGGCAACACCAAGTCAGCTACGCCTCAGCATAGTTATGTCCGTCGCAGCCTTCTTGGGTTTCAGGAGGCACAAACAAACGTTATCACAATTATGGTGAAACGCTGAACACCTGCAAATAATTTTCAACGTAGTGGTTAATTGAAAAGCTCTGCGGCATACTTCTTGGAACAAGCCAGTTACCTGTTCCTACGCAAAGAGGAGTATATAGAACCATGGTGGATTTCCAGCTGATGAAGTAAAGGATTATTAAAGGAACGGGATGACCATGGGGATCATCGTTAATTCTCTGAAACAGAATCCGCCCTTTTCACCTTCCAAACACATGCCCACTACTCTTCTCTGGGGATAATAAAAACAAACCAGCGATCTGACAGAGGGCCTGAACACCCATCCTGACCGACCCCACAAAACAAAAAAGTACCCTCCAGCTACTAATTATAATGCCAATTTGCAAACTTTCCCTGCATTTTTAAACAATGGAGAAATGATGGTGGGATGATACTTAGAAGAATGGCTTCTTGTCAGTCTCCACTGACAAAAATAGGCAACACCAAGTCAGCTACGCCTCAGTATAGTTATGTCCGTACCAGCCATATTTGATTTCAGTAGGCACATACACAGGTTATCACAATTATGGTGAAACGCTGAAAACCTGCAAAGGATTGTCAACATACTGGTTAATTGAAAAGCTCTGAGGCATACTTCTTGGAACTAGCCAGTTTCCTGTGCCCACGCATAGACAAGTATATAGAACCATGGTGGATTCCCAGCTCATGAAGCAAAGGATTCTTAAAGGAACGGGATTACCATGAGGATCCTGTTTAATTCTCTGAAACAGAATCCGCCCTTTTCACCTGCCAAACACATGCCCACTTCTCCTCTCTGGGGATAATAAAAACAAACCAGCGAACTGACAGAGGGCCTGACCAACACATCCACACCGACCACACAGGGAAAAAAAAAAAAAACACCGTAGACTCCACCTACTAATTATAATGCTAACTTGCAAAATTTCCCTGCATTTTAAAACAATGGAAAAATGGTGGTGGGATGATACTTAGAAGAATGGCTTCTTGTCTGTCTCCACTAACAAAAATAGGCAACACCAAGTCAGCTACTCCGCAGCATAGTTATGTCCGTGGCAGCCTTCTTGGGTTTCAGGAGGCACAAACACACGTTATCACAATTATGGTTAAACGCTGAACACCTGCAAATAATTTTCAACGTAGTGGTTAATTGAAAAGCTCTGCGGCATACTTCTTGGAACAAGCCAGTTACCTGTTCCCACGCAAAGAGGAGTATATAGAACCATGGTGGATTTCCAGCTGATGAATTAAAGGATTATTAAAGGAACGGGATGACCATGGGGATCATAGATAATTCTCTGAAACAGAATCCGCCCTTTTCACCTGCCAAACACATGCCCACTTCTCCTCTCTGGGGATAATAAAAACTAACCAGCGAACTGACAGAGGGCCTGACCCCCCCATCCACATCGACCACACACAAAAAAAAATCCGAACCCTCCAGCTACTAATTATAATGCTAACTTGCAAAATTTCCCTGCATTTTAAAACAATGGAAAAATGGTGGTGGGATGATACTTAGAAGAATGGCTTCTTGTCAGTCTCCACTAACAAAAATAGGCCACACCAAGTCAGCTACGCCTCAGCATAGTTATGTCCGTCGCAGCCTTCTTGGGTTTCAGGAGGCACAAACACACGTTATCACAATTATGGTGAAACGCTGAACACCTGCAAATAATTTTCAACGTAGTGGTTAATTGAAAAGCTCTGCGGCATACTTCTTGGAACAAGGCAGTTACTTGTTCCCACGCAAAGAGGAGTATACAGAACCATGGTGGATTTCCAGCTGATGAAGTAAAGGATTATTAAAGGAACGGGATGACCATGGGGATCATCGTTAATTCTCTGAAACAGAATCCGCCCTTTTCACCTGCCAAACACATGCCCACTTCTCCTCTCTGTGGATAATAAAAACTAACCAGCGAACTGACAGAGGGCCTGACCCCCCCCCATCCACATCGACCACACACACAAAAAAAAAACCGTACCCTCCAGCTACTAATTATAATGCTAACTTGCAAAATTTCCCTGCATTTTGAAACAATGGAAAAATGGTGGTGGGATCATACTTAGAAGAATGGCTTCTTGTCTGTCTCCACTAACAAAAATAGGCAAAACCAAGTCAGCTACTCCTCAGCATAGTTATGTCCGTTGCAGCCTTCTTGGGTTTCAGGAAGGACATACAAACGTTATCAAAATTATGGTGAAACGCTGAAAACCTGCAAATAATTTTCAACGTACTGGTTAATTTGAAAACTCTCCAGCATAATTCTTGGAACAAGCCAGGTACCTGTGCCCACGCAAAGAGGAGTATATAGAAACATGGTGGAATCCCAGCTGATGAAGCAAAGGACTCTTAAAGGAATGAGATGACCATGCGGATCCTGTTTAATTCTCTGAAACAGAATCCGCACTTTTCACCTGCCAAACACATGCCCACTACTCTTCTCTGGGGATAATAAAAACAAACCAGCGATCTGACAGAGGGCCTGAACACCCATCCTGACTGACCCCACAAAACAAAAAAGTACCGTCCAGCTACTAATTATAATGCCAATTTGCAAAATTTCCCTGCATTTTTAAACAATGGAGAAATGATGGTGGGATGATACTTAGAAGAATGGCTTCTTGTCAGTCTCCACTGACAAAAATAGGCAACACCAAGTCAGCTACGCCTCAGCATAGTTATGTCCGTAGCAGCCATATTTGGTTTCAGTAGGCACATACACACGTTATCACAATTATGGTGAAACGCTGAAAACCTGCAAAGGATTGTCAACATACTGGTTAATTGAAAAGCTCTGAGGCATACTTCTTGGAACTAGCCAGTTTCCTCTACCCACGCATAGACAAGTATATAGAACCATGGTGGATTCCCAGCTCATGAAGCAAAGGATTCTTAAAGGAACGGGATTACCATGCGGATCCTGTTTAATTCTCTGAAACAGATCCGCAGTTATCACCTGGCATACTATTACCCAATTCTCCTCTCTGGAGATAATAAAAACCAACCGGGGAACTGACAGAGGGCCTGACCAACACATCCACACCGACCCCACAGGAAAAAAAAAAAAAACACTGTAGCCTCCAGCTACTAATTATAATGCTAACTTGCAAAATTTCCCTGCATTTTAAAACAATGGAAAAATGGTGGTGGGATGATACTTAGAAGAATGGCTTCTTGTCTGTCTCCACTAACAAAAATAGGCAACACCAAGTCAGCTACTCCTCAGCATAGTTATGTCCGTCGCAGCCTTCTTGGGTTTCAGGAGGCACAAACAAAGGTTCTCACAATTATTGTGAAACGCTGAACACCTGCAAATAATTTTCAACGTAGTGGTTAATTGAAAAGTTCTGCGGCATACTTCTTGGAACAAGGCAGTTACCTGTTCCCACGCAAAAAGAGGAGTATATAGAACCATGGTGGATTTCCAGCTGATGAAGTAAAGGATTATTAAAGGAAAGGGATGACCATGGGGATCATCGTTAATTCTCTGAAACAGAATCCGCCGTTTTCACCTGCCAAACACATGCCCACTTCTCCTCTCTGGGGATAATAAAAACTAACCAGCGAACTGACAGAGGGCCTGACCCACCCCCATGCACATCGACCACACACAAAAATAAAAACCGTACCCTCCAGCTACTAATTATCATGCTAACTTGCAAAATTTCCCTGCATTTTAAAATAATGGAAAAATGGTGGTGGGATCATACTTAGAAGAATGGCTTCTTGTCTGTCTCCACTAACAAAAATAGGCAACACCAAGTCAGCTACTCCTCAGCATAGTTATGTCCGTCGCAGCCTTCTTGGGTTTCAGGAGGGACATAAAAACGTTATCAAAATTATGGTGAAACGCTGAAAGCCTGCAAATAATTTTCAACGTACTGGTTAATTTGAAAACTCTCCAGCATACTTCTTGGAACAAGCCAGGTACCTGTGCCCACGCATAGAGGAGTATATAGAAACATGGTGGAATCCCAGCTGATGAAGCAAAGGATTCTTAAAGGAATGAGATGACCATGCGGATCCTGTTTAATTCTCTGAAACAGAATCCGCACTTTTCACCTGCCAAACACATGCCCACTACTCTTCTCTGGGGATAATAAAAACAAACCAGCGATCTGACAGAGGGCCTGAACACCCATCCTGACCGACCCCACAAAACAAAAAAGTACCCTCCAGCTACTAATTATAATGCCAATTTGCAAAATTTCCCTGCATTTTTAAACAATGGAGAAATGATGGTGGGATGATACTTAGAAGAATGGCTTCTTGTCAGTCTCCACTGACAAAAATAGGCAACACCAAGTCAGCTACTCCTCAGCATAGTTATGTCCGTAGCAGCCATATTTGGTTTCAGTAGGCACATACACACGTTATCACAATTATGGTGAAATGCTGAAAACCTGCAAAGGATGGTCAACATACTGGTTAATTGAAAAGCTCTGAGGCATACTTCTTGGAACTAGCCAGTTTCCTGTGCCCACGCATAGACAAGTATATAGAACCATGGTGGATTCCCAGCTCATGAAGCAAAGGATTCTTAAAGGAACGGGATTACCATGCGGATCCTGTTTAATTCTCTGAAACAGATCCGCAGTTTTCACCTGCCATACTAATACCCACTTCTCCTCTCTGGGGTTAATAAAAACCAACCGGGGAACTGACAGAGGGCCTGACCAACACATCCACACCGACCCCACAGGAAAAAAAAAAAAAAAAAAAACACCGTAGCCTCCAGCTACTAATTATAATGCTAACTTGCAAAATTTTCCTGCATTTTTAAACAATAGAAAAATGATGGTGAGATGATACTTACAAGAATGGATCCTTGTCAGTCTCCACTAACAAAAATAGGCAAAACCAAGTCAGCTACGCCTCAGCATAGTTATGTCCGTCGCAGCCTTCTTGGGTTTCAGGAGGCACAAACAAAGGTTCTCACAATTATGGTGAAACGCTGAACACCTGCAAATAATTTTCAACGTAGTGGTTAATTGAAAAGCTCTGCGGCATATTTCTTGGAACAAGGCAGTTACCTGTTCCCACGAAAAGAGGAGTATATAGAACCATGGTGGATTTCCAGCTCATGAAGTAAAGCATTATTAAAGGAAAGGGATGACCATGGGGATCATAGTTAATTCTCTGAAACAGAATGCGCCCTTTTCACCTGCCAAACACATGCCCACTTCTCCTCTCTGGGGATAATAAAAACTAACCAGCGAACTGACAGAGGGCCTGACCCCCCCCATCCACATCCACCACACACACAAAAAAAAACCGTACCCTCCAGCTACTAATTATAATGCTAACTTGCAAAATTTCCCTGCATTTTAAAACAATGGAAAAATGGTGGTGGGATGATACTTAGAAGAATGGCTTCTTGTCAGTCTCATCTAACAAAAATAGGCAACACCAAGTCAGCTACTCCTCAGCATAGTTATGTCCGTCGCTGCCTTCTTGGGTTTCAGGAGGCACAAACAAAGGTTCTCACAATTATGGTGAAACGCTGAACATCTGCAAATAATTTTCAACGTAGTCGTTAATTGAAAAGCTCTGCGGCATACTTCTTGGAACAAGGCAGTTACCTGTTCCCACGCAAAGAGGAGTATATAGAACCATGGTGGATTTCCAGCTGATGAAGTAAAGGATTATTAAAGGAACGGGATGACCATGGGGATCATCGTTAATTCTCTGAAACAGAATACGCCCTTTTCACCTGCCAAACACATGCCCACTTCTCCTCTCTGGGGATAATAAAAACTAACCAGCGAACTGACAGAGGGCCTGACCCCCATCATCCACATCGACCACACACACACAAAAAAAACCGTACCCTCCAGCTACTAATTATAATGCTAACTTGCAAAATTTCCCTGCATTTTAAAACAATGGAAAAATGGTGGTGGGATGATACTTAGAAGAATGGCTTCTTGTCTGTCTCCACTAACAAAAACAGGGAACACCAAGTCAGCTACTCCTCAGCATAGTTATGTCCGTCGCAGCCTTCTTGGGTTTCAGGAGGGACATACAAACGTTATCAAAATTATGGTGAAACGCTGAAAACCTGCAAATAATTTTCAACGTACTTGTTAATTTCAAAACTCTCCAGCATAATTCTTGGAACAAGCTAGGTACCTGTGCCCACGCATAGAGGAGTATATAGAAACATGGTGGAATCCCAGCTGATGAAGCAAAGGATTCTTAAAGGAATGAGATGACCATGCGGATCCTGTTTAATTCTCTGAAACAGAATCCGCACTTTTCACCTTCCAAACACATGCCCACTACTCTTCTCTGGGGATTATAAAAACAAACCAGCGATCTGACAGAGGGCCTGAACACCCATCCTGACCGACCCCACAAAACAAAAAAGTACCCTCCAGCTACTACTTATAACGCCAATTTGCAAAATTTCCCTGCATTTTTAAACAATGGAGAAATGATGGTGGGATGATACTTAGAAGAATGGCTTCTTGTCAGTCTCAACGGACAAAAATAGGCAACACCAAGTCAGCTACGCCTCAGCATAGTTATGTCCGTAGCAGCCATATTTGGTTTCAGTAGGCACATACACACGTTATCACAATTATGGTGAAACGCTGAAAACCTGCAAAGGATTGTCAACATACTGGTTAATTGAAAAGCTCTGAGGCATACTTCTTGGAACTAGCCAATTTCCTGTGCCAACGCATAGACAAGTACATAGAACCATGGTGGATTCCCAGCTCATGAAGCAAAGGATTCTTAAAGGAACGGGATTACCATGCGGATCCTGTTTAATTCTCTGAAACAGATCCGCAGTTTTCACCTGCCATACTAATACCCACTTCTCCTCTCTGGGGATAATAAAAACCAACCGGGGAACTGACAGAGGGCCTGACCAACACATCCAAACCGACCCCACAGGAAAAAAAAAAAAAAAAAAAAACACCGTACCCTCCAGCTACTAATTATAATGCTAACTTGCAAAATTTCCCTGCATTTTAAAACAATGGAAAAATGGTGGTGGGATGATACTTAGAGAAATGGCTTCTTGTCAGTCTCCACTAACAAAAATAGGGAACACCAAGTCAGCTACTCCTCAGCATAGTTATATCCGTCGCAGCCTTCTTGGGTTTCAGGAGGCACAAACAAAGGTTCTCACAATTCTGGTGAAACGCTGAACACCTGCAAATAATTTTCAACGTAGTGGTTAATTGAAAAGCTCTGCGGCATACTTCTTGGAACAAGCCAGTTACCTGTTCCCACGCAAAGAGGAGTATAGAAAACCATGGTGGATTTCCAGCTGATGAAGTAAAGGATTATTAAAGGAAAGGGATGACCATGGGGATCATCGTTAATTCTCTGAAACAGAATCCGCCCTTTTCACCTGCCAAACACATGCCCACTTCTCCTCTCTGGGGATAATAAAAACTAACCAGCGAACTGACAGAGGGCCTGACGCCCCCCATCCACATCGACCACACACACAAAAAAAAACCGTACCCTCCAGCTACTAATTATAATGCTAACTTGCAAAATTTCCCTGCATTTTAAAACAATGGAAAAATGGTGGTGGGATGATACTTAGAAGAATGGCTTCTTATCAGTCTCCACTAACAAAAATAGGCAACACCAAGTCAGCTACTCCTCAGCATAGTTATGTCCGTCGCAGCCTTCTTGGGTTTCAGGAGGCACAAACAAAGGTTCTCACAATTATGGTGAAACGCTGAACACCTGCAAATAATTTTCAACGTAGTGGTTAATTGAAAAGATCTGCAGCATACTTCTTGGAACAAGGCAGTTACCTGTTCCCACGCAAAGAGGAGTATAGAAAACCATGGTGGATTTCCAGCTGATGAAGTAAAGGATTATTAAAGGAAAGGGATGACCATGGGGATCATAGTTAATTCTCTGAAACAGAATCCGCCCTTTTCACCTGCCAAACACATGCCCACTTCTCCTCTCTGGGGATAATAAAAACTAACCAGCGAACTGACAGAGGGCCTGACGCCCCCCATCCACATCGACCACACACACAAAAAAAAACCGTACCCTCCAGCTACTAATTATAATGCTAACTTGCAAAATTTCCCTGCATTTTAAAACAATGGAAAAATGGTGGTGGGATGATACTTAGAAGAATGGCTTCTTGTCAGTCTCCACTAACAAAAATAGGCAACACCAAGTCAGCTACTCCTCAGCATAGTTATGTCCTTCGCTGCCTTCTTGGGTTTCAGGAGGCACAAACAAAGGTTCTCACAATTATGGTGAAACGCTGAACATCTGCAAATAATTTTCAACGTAGTGGTTAATTGAAAAGCTCTGCGGCATACTTCTTGGAACAAGCCAGTTACCTGTTCCCACGCAAAGAGGAGTATATAGAACCATGGTGGATTTCCAGCTGATGAAGTAAAGGATTATTAAAGGAACGGGATGACCATGGGGATCATCGTTAATTCTCTGAAACAGAATCCGCCCTTTTCACCTGCCAAACACATGCCCACTTCTCCTCTCTGGGGATAATAAAAACTAACCAGCGAACTGACAGAGGGCCTGACCCCCCCATCCAAATCGACCACACACACAAAAAAAAAACCGTACCCTCCAGCTACTAATTATAATGCTATCTTACAAAATTTCCCTGCATTTTAAAACAATGGAAAAATGGTGGTGGGATGAGACTTAGAAGAATGGCTTCTTGTCAGTCTCCACTAACAAAAATAGGCAACACCAAGTCAGCTACTCCTCAGCATAGCTATGTCCATCGCAGCCTTCTTGGGTTTCAGGAGTCACAAACACACGTTATCACAATTATGGTGAAACGCTGAACACCTGCAATTAATTTTCAACGTAGTGGTTAATTGAAAAGCTCTGCGGCATACTTCTTGGAACATGCCAGTTACCTGTTCCCACGCAAAGAGGAGTATATAGAACCATGGTGGATTTCCAGCTGATGAAGTAAAGGATTATTAAAGGAACGGGATGACCATGGGGATCATCGTTAATTCTCTGAACAGAATCCGCCCTTTTCACCTGCCAAACACATGCCCACTTCTCCTCTCTGGGGATAATAAAAACTAACCAGCGAACTGACAGAGGGCCTGACCCCCACCATCCACATCGACCACACACAAAAAAAAAACCGTACCCTCCAGCTATTAATTATAATGCTAACTTGCAAAATTTCCCTGCATTTTAAAACAATGGAAAAATGGTGGTGGGATGATACTTAGAAGAATGGCTTCTTGTCAGTCTCCACTAACAAAAATAGGCAACACCAAGTCAGCTACTCCTCAGCATAGTTATGTCCGTCCCAGCCTTCCTGGGTTTCAGGAGGCACAAACAAAGGTTCTCACAATTATGGTGAAACGCTGAACACCTGCAAATAATTTTCAACGTAGTGGTTAATTGAAAAGCTCTGCGGCATACTTCTTGGAACAAGGCAGTTACCTGTTCCCACCCAAAGAGGAGTATATAGAACCATGGTGGATTTCCAGCTGATGAAGTAAAGGATTATTAAAGGAAAGGGATGACCATGGGGATCATCGTTAATTCTCTGAAACAGAATCCGCCCTTTTCACCTGCCAAACACATGCCCACTTCTCCTCTCTGGGGATAATAAAAACTAACCAGCGAACTGACAGAGGGCCTGACCACCCCCCATCCACATCGACCACACACAAAAAAAAAACCGTACCCTCCAGCTACTAATTATAATACTAACTTGCAAAATTTCCCTGCATTTTAAAACAATGGAAAAATGGTGGTGGGATGATACTTAGAAGAATGGCTTCTTGTCAGTCTCCACTAACAAAAATAGGCAACACCAAGTCAGCTACTCCTCAGCATAGTTATGTCCGTCGCAGCCTTCTTCTCATTTTAAAACAATGGAAAAATGGTGGTGGGATGATACTAGAAGAATGGCTTCTTGTCAGTCTCCACTAACAAAAATAGGCAACACCAAGTCAGCTACTCCTCAGCATAGTTATGTCCGTCGCAGCCTTCTTGGGTTTCAGGAGGCACAAACAAAGGTTCTCACAATTATGGTGAAACGCTGAACACCTGCAAATAATTTTCAACGTAGTGGTTAATTGAAAAGCTCTGCGGCATACTTCTTGGAACAAGGCAGTTACCTGTTCCCACGCAAAGAGGAGTATAGAGAACCATGGTGGATTTCCAGCTGATGAAGTAAAGGATTATTAAAGGAAAGGGATGACCATGGGGATCATCGTTAATTCTCTGAAACAGAATCCGCCCTTTTCACCTGCCAAACACATGCCCACTTCTCCTCTCTGGGGATAATAAAAACTAACCAGCGAACTGACAGAGGGCCTGACCCCCACCATCCACATCGACCACACACACAAAAAAAAAACCGTACCCTCCAGCTACTAATTATAATGCTAACTTGCAAAATTTCCCTGCATTTTAAAACAATGGAAAAATGGTGGTGGGATGAGACTTAGAAGAATGGCTTCTTGTCAGTCTCCACTAACAAAAATAGGCAACACCAAGTCAGCTACTCCTCAGCATAGCTATGTCCATCGCAGCCTTCTTGGGTTTCAGGAGGCACAAACACAGGTTCTCACAATTATGGTGAAACGCTGAACACCTGCTTATAATTTTCAACGTAGTGGTTAATTGAAAAGCTCTGCGGCATACTTCTTGGAACAAGCCAGTTACCTGTTCCCACGCAAAGAGGATTATATAGAACCATGGTGGATTTCCAGCTGAAGAAGTAAAGGATTATTAAAGGAACGGGATGACCATGGGGATCATCGTTAATTCTCTGAAACAGAATCCGCCCTTTTCACCTGCCAAACACATGCCCACTTCTCCTCTCTGGGGATAATAAAAACTAACCAGCGAACTGACAGATGGCCTGACCCCCCACCATCCACATCGACCACACACAAAAAAAAAAACCGTACCCTCCAGCTACTAATTATAATGCTAACTTGCAAAATTTCCCTGCATTTTAAAACAATGGAATAATGGTGGTGGGACGATACTTAGAAGAATGGCTTCTTGTCAGTCTCCACTAACAAAAATAGGCAAAACCAAGTCTGCTACGCCTCAGCATAGTTATGTCCGTCGCAGCCTTCTTGGGTTTCAGGAGGCACAAACAAACGTTTTCACAATTATGGTGAAACGCTGAACACCTGCAAATAATTTTCAACGTAGTGGTTAATTGAAAAGCTCTGCAGCATACTTCTTGGAACAAGCCAGTTACCTGTTCCCACGCAAAGAGGAGTATATAATACCATGGTGGATTTCCAGCTGATGAAGCAAAGGATTCTTAAAGGAATGAGATGACCATGCGGATCCTGTTTAATTCTCTGAAACAGAATCCGCCCTTTTCACCTGCCAAACACATGCCCACTTCTCCTCTCTCGGGATAATAAAAACTAACCAGCGAACTGACAGAGGGCCTGACCCCCCCATCCACATCGACCACACACACAAAAAAAAAACCGTACCCTCCAGCTACTAATTATAATGCTAACTTGCAAAATTTACCTGCATTTTAAAACAATGGAAAAATGGTGGTGGGATGAGACTTAGAAGAATGGCTTCTTGTCAGTCTCCACTAACAAAAATAGGCAACACCAAGTCAGCTACTCCTCAGCATAGCTATGTCCATCGCAGCCTTCTTGGGTTTCAGGAGGCACAAACAAAGGTTCTCACAATTATGGTAAAACGCTGAACACCTGCAAATAATTTTCAACGTAGTGGTTAATTGAAAAGCTCTGCGGCATACTTCTTGGAACAAGCCAGTTACCTGTTCCCACGCAAAGAGGAGTATATAGAACCATGGTGGATTTCCAGCGGATGAAGTAAAGGATTATTAAAGGAACGGGATGACCATGGGGATCATCGTTAATTCTCTGAAACAGAATCCGCCCTTTTCACCTGCCAAACACATGCCCACTTCTCCTCTCTGGGGATAATAAAAACTAACCAGCGAACTGACAGAGGGCCTGACCCCCACCATCCACATCGACCACACACACAAAAAAAAACCGTACCCTCCAGCTACTAATTATAATGCTAACTTGCAAAATTTCCCTGCATTTTAAAACAATGGAAAAATGGTGGTGGGATGATACTTAGAAGAATGGCTTCTTGTCAGTCTCCACTAACAAAAATAGGCAACACCAAGTCAGCTACTCCTCAGCATAGTTATGTCCGTCGCAGCCTTCTTGGGTTTCAGGAGGCACAAACAAATGTTCTCACAATTATGGTGAAACGCTGAACACCTGCAAATAATTTTCAACGTAGTGGTTAATTGAAAAGCTCTGCGGCATACTTCTTGGAACAAGCCAGTTACCTGTTCCCACGCAAAGAGGAGTATATAGAACCATGGTGGATTTCCAGCTGATGAAGTAAAGGATTATTAAAGGAACGGGATGACCATGGGGATCATCGTTAATTCTCTGAAACAGAATCTGCCCTTTTCACCTGCCAAACACATGCCCACTTCTCCTCTCTGGGGATAATAAAAACTAACCAGCGAACTGACAGAGGGCCTGACCACCCCATCCACATCGACCACACACACAAAAAAAAAACCGTACCCTCCAGCTACTAATTATAATGCTAACTTGCAAAATTTCCCTGCATTTTAAAACAATGGAAAAATGGTGGTGGGATGATACTTAGAAGAATGGCTTCTTGTCAGTCTCCACTAACAAAAATAGGCAACACCAAGTCAGCTACTCCTCAGCATAGTTATGTCCATCGCAGCCTTCTTGGGTTTCAGGAGGCACAAACAAAGGTTCTCACAATTATGGTAAAACGCTGAACACCTGCAAATAATTTTCATCGTAGTCGTTAATTGAAAAGCTCTGCGGCATACTTCTTGGAACAAGGCAGTTACCTGTTCCCACGCAAAGAGGAGTATATAATACCATGGTGGATTTCCAGCTGATGAAGCAAAGGATTCTTAAAGGAATGAGATGACCATGCGGATCCTGTTTAATTCTCTGAAACAGAATCCGCCCTTTTCACCTGCCAAGCACATGCCCACTACTCTTCTCTGGGGATAATAAAAACAAACCAGCGATCTGACAGAGGGCCTGAACACCCATCCTGACCGACCCCACAAAACAAAAAAGTACCCTCCAGCTACTAATTATAATGCCAAGTGCAAAATTTCCCTGCATTTTTAAACAATGGAGAAATGATGGTGGGATGATACTTAGAAGAATGGCTTCTTGTCAGTCTCCACGGACAAAAATAGGCAACACCAAGTCAGCTACGCCTCAGGATAGTTATGTCCGTAGCAGCCATATTTGGTTTCAGTAGGCACATACACACGTTATCACAATTATGGTGAAACGCTGAAAACCTGCAAAGGATTGTCAACATACTGGTTAATTGAAAAGCTCTGAGGCATACTTCTTGGAACTAGCCAGTTTCCTGTGCCCACGCATAGACAAGTATATAGAACCATGGTGGATTCCCAGCTCATGAAGCAAAGGATACTTAAAGGAACGGGATTACCATGCGGATCCTGTTTAATTCTCTGAAACAGATCCGCAGTTTTCACCTGCCATACTAATACCCACTTCTCCTCTCTGGGGATAATAAAACCAACCGGGGAACTGACAGAGGGCCTGACCAACACATCCACACCGACCCCACAGGAAAAAAAAAAAAAAAAACACCGTAGCCTCCAGCTACTAATTATAATGCTAACTTGCAAAATTTTCCTGCATTTTTAAACAATGGAAAAATGATGGTGAGATGATACTTACAAGAATGGATTCTTGTCAGTCTCCACTAACAAAAATAGGCAAAACCAAGTCAGCTACGCCTTAGCATAGCTATGTCCATCGCAGCCTTCTTGGGTTTCAGGAGGCACAAACACAGGTTCTCACAATTATGGTGAAACGCTGAACACCTGCTTATAATTTTCAACGTAGTGGTTAATTGAAAAGCTCTGCGGCATACTTCTTGGAACAAGCCAGTTACCTGTTCCCACGCAAAGAGGAGTATATAGAACCATGGTGGATTTCCAGCTGAAGAAGTAAAGGATTATTAAAGGAACGGGATGACCATGGGGATCATCGTTAATTCTCTGAAACAGAATCCGCCCTTTTCACCTGCCAAACACATGCCCACTTCTCCTCTCTGGGGATAATAAAAACTAACCAGCGAACTGACAGATGGCCTGACCCCCCACCATCCACATCGACCACACACAAAAAAAAAAACCGTACCCTCCAGCTACTAATTATAATGCTAACTTGCAAAATTTCCCTGCATTTTAAAACAATGGAATAATGGTGGTGGGACGATACTTAGAAGAATGGCTTCTTGTCAGTCTCCACTAACAAAAATAGGCAAAACCAAGTCTGCTACGCCTCAGCATAGTTATGTCCGTCGCAGCCTTCTTGGGTTTCAGGAGGCACAAACAAACGTTTTCACAATTATGGTGAAACGCTGAACACCTGCAAATAATTTTCAACGTAGTGGTTAATTGAAAAGCTCTGCAGCATACTTCTTGGAACAAGCCAGTTACCTGTTCCCACGCAAAGAGGAGTATATAATACCATGGTGGATTTCCAGCTGATGAAGCAAAGGATTCTTAAAGGAATGAGATGACCATGCGGATCCTGTTTAATTCTCTGAAACAGAATCCGCCCTTTTCACCTGCCAAACACATGCCCACTTCTCCTCTCTCGGGATAATAAAAACTAACCAGCGAACTGACAGAGGGCCTGACCCCCCCATCCACATCGACCACACACACAAAAAAAAAACCGTACCCTCCAGCTACTAATTATAATGCTAACTTGCAAAATTTACCTGCATTTTAAAACAATGGAAAAATGGTGGTGGGATGAGACTTAGAAGAATGGCTTCTTGTCAGTCTCCACTAACAAAAATAGGCAACACCAAGTCAGCTACTCCTCAGCATAGCTATGTCCATCGCAGCCTTCTTGGGTTTCAGGAGGCACAAACAAAGGTTCTCACAATTATGGTAAAACGCTGAACACCTGCAAATAATTTTCAACGTAGTGGTTAATTGAAAAGCTCTGCGGCATACTTCTTGGAACAAGCCAGTTACCTGTTCCCACGCAAAGAGGAGTATATAGAACCATGGTGGATTTCCAGCGGATGAAGTAAAGGATTATTAAAGGAACGGGATGACCATGGGGATCATCGTTAATTCTCTGAAACAGAATCCGCCCTTTTCACCTGCCAAACACATGCCCACTTCTCCTCTCTGGGGATAATAAAAACTAACCAGCGAACTGACAGAGGGCCTGACCCCCACCATCCACATCGACCACACACACAAAAAAAAACCGTACCCTCCAGCTACTAATTATAATGCTAACTTGCAAAATTTCCCTGCATTTTAAAACAATGGAAAAATGGTGGTGGGATGATACTTAGAAGAATGGCTTCTTGTCAGTCTCCACTAACAAAAATAGGCAACACCAAGTCAGCTACTCCTCAGCATAGTTATGTCTGTCGCAGCCTTCTTGGGTTTCAGGAGGCACAAACAAATGTTCTCACAATTATGGTGAAACGCTGAACACCTGCAAATAATTTTCAACGTAGTGGTTAATTGAAAAGCTCTGCGGCATACTTCTTGGAACAAGCCAGTTACCTGTTCCCACGCAAAGAGGAGTATATAGAACCATGGTGGATTTCCAGCTGATGAAGTAAAGGATTATTAAAGGAACGGGATGACCATGGGGATCATCGTTAATTCTCTGAAACAGAATCTGCCCTTTTCACCTGCCAAACACATGCCCACTTCTCCTCTCTGGGGATAATAAAAACTAACCAGCGAACTGACAGAGGGCCTGACCACCCCATCCACATCGACCACACACACAAAAAAAAAACCGTACCCTCCAGCTACTAATTATAATGCTAACTTGCAAAATTTCCCTGCATTTTAAAACAATGGAAAAATGGTGGTGGGATGATACTTAGAAGAATGGCTTCTTGTCAGTCTCCACTAACAAAAATAGGCAACACCAAGTCAGCTACTCCTCAGCATAGTTATGTCCATCGCAGCCTTCTTGGGTTTCAGGAGGCACAAACAAAGGTTCTCACAATTATGGTAAAACGCTGAACACCTGCAAATAATTTTCATCGTAGTCGTTAATTGAAAAGCTCTGCGGCATACTTCTTGGAACAAGGCAGTTACCTGTTCCCACGCAAAGAGGAGTATATAATACCATGGTGGATTTCCAGCTGATGAAGCAAAGGATTCTTAAAGGAATGAGATGACCATGCGGATCCTGTTTAATTCTCTGAAACAGAATCCGCCCTTTTCACCTGCCAAGCACATGCCCACTACTCTTCTCTGGGGATAATAAAAACAAACCAGCGATCTGACAGAGGGCCTGAACACCCATCCTGACCGACCCCACAAAACAAAAAAGTACCCTCCAGCTACTAATTATAATGCCAAGTGCAAAATTTCCCTGCATTTTTAAACAATGGAGAAATGATGGTGGGATGATACTTAGAAGAATGGCTTCTTGTCAGTCTCCACGGACAAAAATAGGCAACACCAAGTCAGCTACGCCTCAGGATAGTTATGTCCGTAGCAGCCATATTTGGTTTCAGTAGGCACATACACACGTTATCACAATTATGGTGAAACGCTGAAAACCTGCAAAGGATTGTCAACATACTGGTTAATTGAAAAGCTCTGAGGCATACTTCTTGGAACTAGCCAGTTTCCTGTGCCCACGCATAGACAAGTATATAGAACCATGGTGGATTCCCAGCTCATGAAGCAAAGGATACTTAAAGGAACGGGATTACCATGCGGATCCTGTTTAATTCTCTGAAACAGATCCGCAGTTTTCACCTGCCATACTAATACCCACTTCTCCTCTCTGGGGATAATAAAACCAACCGGGGAACTGACAGAGGGCCTGACCAACACATCCACACCGACCCCACAGGAAAAAAAAAAAAAAAAAACACCGTAGCCTCCAGCTACTAATTATAATGCTAACTTGCAAAATTTTCCTGCATTTTTAAACAATGGAAAAATGATGGTGAGATGATACTTACAAGAATGGATTCTTGTCAGTCTCCACTAACAAAAATAGGCAAAACCAAGTCAGCTACGCCTTAGCATAGTTATGTCTGTCGCAGCATTCTTGGGTTTCAGGAGGCACAAACAAACGTTATCACAATTATGGTGAAACGCTGAACACCTGCAAATAATTTTCAACGTAGTGGTTAATTGAAAAGCTCTGCGGCATACTTCTTGGAACAAGGCAGTTACCTGTTCCCACGCAAAGAGGAGTATATAGAACCATGGTGGATTTCCAGCTGATGAAATAAAGGATTATTAAAGGAAAGGGATGACCATGGGGATCATCGTTAATTCTCTGAAACAGAATCCGCCCTTTTCACCTGCCAAACACATGCCCACTTCTCCTCTCTGGGGATAATAAAAACTAACCAGCGAACTGACAGAGGGCCTGACCCCCACCATCCACATCGACCACACACTAAAAAAAAACCGTACCCTCCAGCTACTAATTATAATGCTAACTTGCAAAATTTCCCTGCATTTTAAAACAATGAAAAAATGGTGGTGGGATGAGACTTAGAAGAATGGCTTCTTGTCAGTCACCACTAACAAAAATAGGCAACACCAATTCAGCTACTCCTCAGCATAGTTATGTCTGTCGCAGCCTTCTTGGGTTTCAGGAGGCACAAACAAATTTTCTAACAATTATGGTGAAACGCTGAACACCTGCAAATAATTTTCAACGTAGTGGTTAATTGAAAAGCTCTGCGGCATACTGCTTGGAACAAGCCAGTTACCTGTTCCCACGCAAAGAGGAGTATAGAGAACCATGGTGGATTTCCAGCTGATGAAGTAAAGGATTATTAAAGGAAAGGGATGACCATGGGGATCATAGTTAATTCTCTGAAACAGAATCCGCCCTTTTCACCTGCCAAACACATGCCCACTTCTCCTCTCTGGGGATAATAAAAACTAACCAGCGAACTGACAGAGGGCCTGACCCCCCCATCCACATCGACCATACACACACAAAAAAACCCGTACCCTCCAGCTACTAATTATAATGCTAACTTGCAAAATTTCCCTGCATTTTAAAACAATGGAAAAATGGTGGTGGGATGATACTTAGAAGAATGACTTCCTGTCAATCTCCACTAACAAAAATAGGCAACACCAAGTCAGCTACTCCTCAGCATAGCTATGTCCATCGCAGCCTTCTTGGGTTTCAGGAGGCACAAACAAAGGTTCTCACAATTATGGTAAAACGCTGAACACCTGCAAATAATTTTCAACGTAGTGGTTAATTCAAAAGCTCTGCGGCATACTTCTTGGAACAAGGCAGTTACCTGTTCCCACGCAAAGAGGAGTATAGAGAACCATGGTGGATTTCCAGCTGATGAAGTAAAGGATTATTAAAGGAACGGGATGACCATGGGGATCATCGTTAATTCTCTGAAACAGAATCCGCCCTTTTCACCTGCCAAACACATGCCCACTTCTCCTCTCTGGGGATAATAAAAACTAACCATTGAGCTGACAGAGGGCCTGACCCCCCCATCCACATCGACCACACACACACACACAAAAAAAACCGTACCCTCCAGCTACTAATTATAATGCTAACTTGCAAAATTTCCCTGCATTTTAAAACAATGGAAAAATGGTGGTGGGATGATACTTAGAAGAATGGCTTCTTGTCAGTCTCCACTAACAAAAATAGGCAACACCAAGTCAGCTACGCCTCAGCATAGTCATGCCCGTGGCAGCCATGTTGGGTTTAAGGAGGCATATACAAACTTTATCATAATTATGTTGAAACGTGCTGAAAACCCGGCAAATAATTCTCAACGTACTGTTTAATTCAAAAGCTCTGTGGCATACTTCTTGGAAGAAGCCTGTTACCTGGGCCCACGCATAGAGGGGTCTGGAGAACCATGGTGGATTCCAAGGTGATGAATCTAAGGATTCTTAAAGGAACAGGCTGAAAAGTGCAGATCCTGACTGAAACAGGATTCGGACTTTTTGCCTGCAACACACATGCCCACTTCTCCTCTCTAGGGATAACAAAAACAACCCATCGGATTGACAGATGGCCTGCCCCCGCCCCCCACCACCCCACACAAAATCGTGCCCTCCAGCGACTGATCCTTATGCTATCTGGCAATACGTCCTCTGCCTTTTAAAATAATGGAGATAGAATGGTGGAATTATACCTAAAAGACTGGCTTATTGCCAGACTCCCATACCAAGTATTGGCAACAGCAAGTCACCTAGGCCTCAGCACACGTTTGTCCCTGGCAGCCATCTTGGGTTTAAGGAGGCACAGATGAACCTTATCACAATTATGGTGAAAGGTGCTGCAAAAGCGGTCAAGTAATTCTCATGGTAGTGGTTACTTGAAAAGCTCTGCGGCATAATTCTTTGAACTAGCCAGTTAACTGGGCCCACGCATAGAGCAGTCTAGAGGCCCATGGTGGATTCCCAGCTGATGAAGCAAGGGATTCTTAATGGAACGGGGTGAAAAGTGCGGTTTCTGTTTCAGTCTAAGACAGAAACGGGGTCCGAACTTTTTACCTGCCACACACATGCCCACTTCTCCGGTCTGGGGAAAATAAAAACCATCCAGCGAACTGACAGAGGGCCTGCGCCCCCCACCCACACCGACCCCACAAATAAAAATGTCCCCTCCAGCTACTAATTATTATGCTAACTTGCAAAGGTTTCCGTGCATTTTAAAATAATGGGGAAAGTATGGTGGAATGATACTTAAAAGAATGGCCTCCTTCCAGCCTCCAGTAACAAGTGTCGTGAAATCCAAGTGACCTAGGCCTCAGCATAGTTTTCTCCCTGGCAGCCATCTTGTGTTTAAGGAGGCACAGACGATCCTTATCACAATTATGGTGATATGTGCTGCAGAAACTGGCAAATAATTCTACACGTAGTGTTTATCTCAAAAGCTGTGCAGCATACATCTTGGTACAGGCCAGTTCATGGGCCCATGCATGGAGGGTTCTAAGGAACCATGGTGGATTCCCAGCTGATGAATCAAAGGATTTTTAATGGAACCGGCTGAAAAGTGCGGATACTGTTTCAGTCTAACTGAAACAGGATCCGCACATTTCACCTGCCACAAATATATCCACTTCCCTGTCTGGGCATAATAAACACAAACAACCAGACTGACAGAGGGACTGTCCCCCAAACCACCCCGATCCCACCCAAAAACGTCCCCTCCGTTGACTCATCCTTATGCTAACTGCCGAAAGTTGCTCACCTTTTAATATAAGGGAGAAAGGATGGGGCAATGATAATTAAAAGACTGGATTCTTGTCAGACTCCCGTACCAAGTATTGGCAACACCAAGCGAGAGAACCCTCAGTATAGGTTTGTCCATGGAAGCCATCTAGGGTTTAAGGAAGCACAAATGAACCTTATCAAAATTATGGTAAAAGTGCTGGAAAAGCTGGCAAATAATTTCCATGGTAGTGGTTATTTCAAATGCTCTGTGGCATACTTCTTTGAACTAGCCTGTTAAGTGGGTCCACACATAGTGGGGTGTAGAGAACTATGGTGGATTCCCAGCTGATGAAGCAAAGGATTCTTAAAGGAACAGGATGAAAAGTGCCGATCCTGTATCAGTCTAAGACTGAAACAGGATCCACACTTTTCACTTGCCACACACATGTCCACTTCTCCTCTCCGGGGATAATAAAAACAAACCACTGGACTGACAGAGGGCCTGGCTCTGCCTCTCCCACCCCACACAAAAACGTTTCCTCCAGCGACTCATCCTTAAGCTAAATGGCAATAGGTGCTCTGCCTTTTAAAATAGTTGTGAAAGGAAGGTGGAATGATACTTAAAGGAATGGCTTCTTGCCACGGACCAGTACCAATTATCGGCAACTCCAAGGGAGATTGGCCTAACCGTAGTTGTTTCTGTGGAAGCCAGCTTGGGTTTCAGGATGCACTGCCTAACCTTTTCACAATCATTGTGAAAGTTGCTGCAAAAACTGGCAAATAATACTCAATGTAGTGGTTATTTCCAAAGCTCTGCGGCATACATCTTGGAACTAGCCAGTTACCTGGACCCACACATAGAGGGGTCTCGACAGCCATGGTGGATTCCCAGCTGATGAATCAAAGGATTCGTAAAGGAACTGGCTGAAAAGTGCGGATCCTGTTTCAGTCTAAGACTGAAACAGGATCCGTACTTTTCACCTGCCACACACATGCCCACCTCTCCTCTTTGGGCATAATAAAGACAAACCACCAGACAGACAGAGAGCCTTCCCCTCAACGCACCACCCGACCCCACTCAAAAACGTCCCCTCCAGCAACTCATTCTTATGATAACTGGAAAAAGGTGTTCTGCCTTTTAAAATGATGGAGAAAGGATGGTGGAATGACTCTTAATAACATGGCTTCTTGCCAGGCTCCAGTACCAACTATCGGCAACACCAAGTGAACTAGGCCTCAGCATACTTTTGTCCGCCCCAGCCATCTTGGGTTGAAGGAGGCACGGACGAACCTTATCACAATTATGGTGAAAGGTGGTGCAAAAACTAGCAAATAATTCTCAACGTAGTGGTTATTTCAAAAGCTCTGTGGCATACTTCTTGGAACTTGCCAGTTACCTGGGCCCACGCATAGAGGTCTTTAAAGAACCATGGTGTATTCCCAGCTGATGAATCAAACGATTCTTTTTTGTTTGTTTGTTTGTTTGTTAGCTCATTATGGGGGTACAAAAGATCAGGCTATATACATTCCCCATGCCTCCCCTTTCCCCCGATTCTGAGCTTCAATTTTGTCCATTCCCTAGTCAGTGCACATCACATTCATCATGTAGGTGTGCACCCCTCCTCTCCCCCACCCCATCCCCCCCAGTTAGAACTTGAAGGGTGTCCATTCCCCAGGCAGTGCACATCACATTCATCAAGTAGGTATACACCCATCCCTTCCACCCGGCCCCAACCTCTGTCCGATACCCAATTGGTGTTGTTCCCAAATGTGCACTCAGGGAAACCAATTTGCTGGTGAGTACATGTGGTGCTTATTTTTCCATTCTTGGGATACTTCACTTAATAGAATGGGATCCAGCTCTCTCCAGGAGAACCAAAGAGATGCCATATCGCCATTATTTCTAATAGCTGAGTAATATTCCATGGTATACATATACCACATTTTGCTAATCCATTCATGAATTGATGGGCATTTGGGTTGTTTCCACATCTTTGTGATTGTGAATTGTGCTGCTATAATCATTCAGGTGCAGGTGTCTTTTTTATAGAATGACTTTTGTTCTTCTGGGTAGATGTCCAATAATGGAATTGCTGGATCGAATGGTAGGTCTACTTGAATCTGTTTAAGGTATCTCCACATTGCTTTCCACAGGGGCTGCACTAGTTTACAGTCCCACCAGCAGTTTATGAATGTACCTATCTCGCCACACCCACACCAACATGTATAGTTTTGGGACTTTTTGATAAAGGCCATTCCTACTGGAGTTAAGTGATATCTCATTGTGGTTTTGATTTGCATTTCCCTGATGATTAGAGATGTTGAACACTTTTTCATATGTTTGTTAGCCATTTTTATATCTTCTTTTGAAAAATTTCTATTTATGTCCTTTGCCCACTTTTTGATAGGGTTGTTTGATTTTTTCTTACTGATTTTTCTGAGTTCTAAATAGATTCTTGTTATCAGTCCTTTATCTGATGTGTAGTATGCGAAAATTTTTTCCCATTCTGTAGGTTGTCCATTTACTCTCGTGACTGTTTCTTTGGCTGTGCAGAAGCTTTTTAATTTGATCAGGTCCCATTTATTTATTTTTGTTGTTGCTGTGATTGCTTTAGGGGTCTTCTTCATAAATTCTTTGCCTAGGCCAATGTCTGTAAGAGTCTTTCCTACATTTTCTTCTAGAATTCTAATAGTTTCTGACCTTAGGTTTAAGTCTGTTAACCACTGTGATTTGATTTTTGTGTGTCCTGTTTTAGTCTTCTACATGTGGATATCCAGTTTTCCCAGCACCATTTATTAAATAAGGAATCTTTTCCCCAGAGTATGTTTTTGTCTGCTTTGTCAAAGATTAGATGGCTATATGAGGATGGTTTTATATTGGGATTTTCTGTTCTGTTCCACTGGTCTGTGTCCCTGCACTTGTGCCAGTACCAGGCTGTTTTAAGAACCACAGCCTTGTAGTATAGTTTGAAGTCTGGCAAATTAATACTTCCCATTTTGTTTTTGTTGTTTAAGATTGCTTTTGCTAAACGGGGTCTTCCCTGGTTCCATACAAAGCGTAAAATTATTTTTTCTATGTCTGTGAAAAAAGATGTTGGTAATTTAATAAGGATTGCATTGAATCTGTAGATAACTTTGGGCAGTATAGACATTTTAACAATGTTGATTCTACCGATCCATGAGCATGGTATGGTTTTCCACCTATTTACATGTTCTGCAATTTCCTTCCTCAGTGTTTCATAGTTCTCCCTATAGAGGTCCTTTACCTCCTTAGTTAAATAAATTCCTAGGTATTTTATTTTCTTTGTTGCTATTTTGAAGGGTATTGAGTCCTTAATTTGGTTTTCCATTTGACTGTTATTGGCATATATGAATTCCTCTGATTTGTGTGTATTGATTTTCTATCCTGAGACTTTACTGAATTCATTGATCAATTCCAGGAGTCTCTTGGTTGAAACCTTGGGGTTTTATAGATATAACATCATATCATCAGCAAAGAGTGAGAGTTTGATCTCTTCTGTCCCTATTTCAACTCCCTTGAGTCTGCTCTCTTGCCTGATAGCTCTTGCAAGGACTTCCAATACTATGTAGAAAAGTAATGGGGACAGTGGTAAGCCTTGTCTGGTTCCAGTTTGAAGTGGGAATGCTTTCAGTTTTTCCCCATTCAGTATGATGTTGGCTGAGGGTTTGTCGTATATGGCTTGTATCATTTTTATATAGGCCCCATCTATGCCTATTTTGTTAAGTGTTCTTATCATAAAAGGGTGTTGAATTTTGTCAAATGCTTTCTCTGCATCTATTGAGAGGATCATCTGATCTTTATTTTTGCTTCTATTTATGTGATGAATTACATTCCCATATGTCAAACCATCCCTGCATCTCTGGGATGAAGCCCACTTGGTCGTGATGGATTATTTTTTTGATAAGCACTTGGATTCGATTTGTTAGAATTTTATTGAGAATTTTTGCATCTATATTCATAAGAGAAATTGGTCTATAGTTCTCTGTTTTAGTTGCATCCTTTCCTGGATTTGGTATCAGGATTATGTTGGCTTGGTAAAAAGTGTTGGGGAGAATCCCATCCTTCTCTATATTGGAGAATAGTTTATGTACGATGGGCACCAGTTCTTCTTTGTAGGTATGGTAGAATTCAGGTGTGAACCCATCTGGTCCAGGGCTTTTCTTTTTGGGAAGGTTTTTTATTGCTGTTTCAATTTCAGATCTAGATATCGGTCTATTCAGGAATTCTATTTCTTCCTGGTTGAGCCTGGGAAGGCTGTGTGTTTATAAGAATTTGTCCATTTCCTCCAGGTTTTCTAATTTGTGTGCATAAAGATTTTTGTAGAATTCATAGATGATATCATGTATCTCTGTGGCATCAGTCGTGATTACTCCTTTCGTGTTCCTGATCGAGGTTATAAGAGATTTTTCTTTTCTGCTCTTGGTTAGTTTAGCCAGAGGTGTGTCAATTTTGTTTATTTTTTCAAAGAACCAACTTTTGGTTTTATTAATCTCCGTTATGGTTTGGTTTAATCTCCCTTATGGTCCTTTTCATTTAGTTCTGATTTAATCTTAATAATTTCCTTCTGCTGGGTTTGGGTTTGGTCTCTTCTTTCTTCTCCAGCTCTTTGAGTCTATTCATTAGATTGCCTATTTGTAAGTTTTCTGTCTTTTTGGTATAGGCATTTATGGAAATAAATTTTCCTCTCAGGACTGCTTTAGCTGTGTCCCACAGATTTTGATAAGTTGTATCTCCTTTGTCGTTTAATTCAGAGAATCTTTTGATTTCTGACTTGATTTCTTCATTTATAAAATGATTGTTCAGGAGAAGGTTATTTAGCTTCCATGACTTTGAGTAGAAATGAGGATTTCTGTTAGGGTTCATTGTTACTTTTATTCCACTGTGATCCGAGAAGCTGCATGGTATTATTTCTATATTTTTAAATTTTTTAAGACATGCTTTATGTCCTAAGATATGGTCAATCTTGGAGAATGTCCCATGAGCTGATGAGAAGAACTTATATTCAGTGGTATTTGGGTAGAATGTCCTGTAGATGTCAGTCAGGCCCATTTGTTCTAGCATTCTATATACGTCCAATATTTCTTTGTTTATTTTTTGTTTGGAGGATCTGTCTTGAACTGTCAGTGGCGTGTTAAAATCTCTGGCTACTAAAGTGTTGTTATCTATCATTTGGTTCAGATCAAGTAGGGTTTGCTTTATGAATCTGGGTGCACCTAGATCGGGTGCATATATGTTAAGTATAGTTATGTCTTCTTGTTGAATTGTACCCTTCACCAGTATATAGTAACCATCTTTGTCTTTCTTTACTTTTGTTGATTTAAAAACTACGTTATCGGAGATTAGAACTGCCACGCCAGCTTTCTTTTGGGTTCCATTTGCTTGGAATATTGATTTCCACCCTTTTATTTTCAGTCTAAATGCATCCTTGCAGGTTAGATGAGTTTCCTGAAGACAGCAGATACTTGGCTTATATCTTTTTTATCCATCGGGCCAGTCCATGTCTCTTGAGTGGGGAATTCAATCCATTCACATTTAATGAGAGAACTGATAAGCGAGACAGATTGCTGTTCCTCATGTTGGGTTGAATTTCATTGATCTGTTTTCTCTCTTGAGCCATTATGATAACTGTGTTTTCATATTTATCTCTTGATTAGTGTTACATTCGAAGGTCCTTCTTGTGCTGGACCACGTGTAACTCTGTTTTGAATACTTCTTGGAAAGCTGCTCTTGTCTTGGTGAATTCTCTGAGTTTTTGTTTATCTGAGAATGTCTTAATTTCACCTTCATATATAAAACTGAGCTTATCTGGGTACAGGATTCTAGGCTGGGCATTATTCTGTTTCAGAAGAGTGAGAATGGGGCTCCAATCTCTTCTTGCTTGTAAGGTTTCAGTTGAGAAATCTGGCGTGATTCGGATGGGCTTTCCTTTGTATGTTACTTGTTTTTTTCTCCTTACAGATTGAAGAAGGGCCTCGTTAGTGGATATTTTGGTCAGTCTGATAACTACATGACGTGGTGTCTTCCTATTTGGTATGAATCTCTCAGAGGTTCTTTGAGCTTCTTGAACCTGTGTATCTAGAGATTTGGCAAGGCCTGGGAAATTTTCCTCAATTATATCTTCAGATACTTTATTCAACCCTTGCTTATTGTCTTCTTCACCCTCAGGAATGCCGATAACTCTCACGTTAGGCTTCTTTACATAATCCCACATTTCTTGTAGACTATGATTATTTCTCATGTTTCTTTGTTTTAACTCTGTGACTGCCTTATTTAATTGGAAAGTGTTATCTTCGATCTCTGAGATTCTTTCTTCTGTTTGATCTACCCTGCTCTTGAGACTTTCCACTGTGTTTTGTAGCTCCTTGAATAAATTTTTCATTTCCAGGAGTTCAGTTTGATTTTTCTTCAGTATTTCAATTTCTTTGGTGAATTTTTCTTCCAAGTCCTGGATCTTTTTTGTGGTTTCTTTGTGTTGATTATCCATTTTTTCTTGCATAATGTTCAGCGTATTTATGATCCATGTTTGAAATTCTTCCTGTGACATGTTGCTATTTGGAATCTGCTTTGTGTTAATTGGTGGAGAACTAGTAATCCTCTTTGAGGGCATGGTTTCAGCTTGATTCTTTATACTCCTAGAGTTCCTTCGCTGAGCCCTTCCCATCTGAATGAATCCTTAAGATCCCTTCTTTCAGCTTTAGTCTGGATAGGGGCACACTGTGAGTGCCAGGTAAGCTGCCTCCTCTGTCACTAGGGGGAGCCCTTCACATATTGTTCAGGATTTTGCTAGCTCCGCTGGGGGGGCTGCCCCTCTTCCTCTCCCGAGGTGGCTTCTGTCTCTCTCTGCAAGAAAGACAGTGGATAGGGAGAGTGGAGCGGTGCCCTCATTCACCCAGTGCCCCAGCCACTGCAGTTCCCGCGGGAGATGGTCTGCCCCACCCCAATGTCTGCAAGGTCCACGCTCCACTCTCTCGTGACTGGGGAACCACTCAGTGTTCACACAAAGGTGGAGCTCCTAGTCAGGGTCCGTGGACTAGGGAAGGGAGCCGCCCAGGGAGCCGCCCGGTACCCAATCGCTCCTCAGCGTTTAGGCTGTGGACCCCGACAATGGCGGCCGCCCGTCTGCAGATCACTGTCACTGGGGTTGAATGCTCAGGGACCGGCAGAGGCCAGAGGAGCCGGGGAGCGGGAGAATCCAGCCGCCCACCTATACGAGGCAGTTTGGCGTCTGCTAGAGCCGGGACCAAAGCAGCCCCACCGCCCACGTATAGGAGACAGTTGCTAGGTGCGTCAGCTGCGCACAGCACTCCAGGGTCCAAAATGCCTCCTGCCAATGTCTCCTCTCTGCAGAGCCCCACATCTCCCGTGGCGATTCTGCACCGACTTCAGGCAGATCCTCAATTGAGTGGGTGTGGAGGTCAGAGGGGGAACAAGATGCTTTCCTGTGGGGCTGAACCCACCCCACTCTCTGGTGAGGTGGGTACAGCTGTCCCGTGCTCCCTTCTCTATTGGCCATCCCGCACTCTCCAGATTTTGGTGATTTATTTCCCTAATCACCTCAGTCTTTTCTTGCTCTCTCTCTCTGTCCCACGCTGATTCTCCATGGA